>NW_026893415.1:0-140737 GCF_033815535.1 Pezoporus flaviventris | reverse complement strand
TATGCAGTCCAGCTCAGTTTGATCCAGCACAGCCCATTTTAGTTCACTCCAGCCCAGTTTAACCCAGTCCAGCCATATTTAATACACCCCAGCTCAGTATAATCTAGCCCAGCCCAGTTAAACCCAGTCCAGCCCAGTTCAGTGAAGACCCGCTGTCATGGTTTAAACCCAGTCAGGTAACTCATTCACTCACTCCCCCCCTTGTTTCCCTCCCTGTACTCCCGGGGGGACGGAGACGAGAATCAAAAAGAATGCACCTCCCACGGGTTGAGATAAGAACTGTTTAGTAACTAAGGTATAACACAGATCACTACTGCTACCACTAATGATAATAATGATAAAGGAAATAACAAGGGAAGAGAATACAACACCTCAGCACCACCTGACGGATAACTCGCCCCCCAAGCCCGACCAAGCACCGACCCATACCTCCTCCAACCCTGCAGTCTCCCAGCCCTCTTGGCTAACTCCCATGGGCATGACGTGCTGTGGTATGGAATACCTCTTTGGTCAGTTTGGGTCAGGTGTCCTGTCTCTGCTTCCTCCGGACTTCCCCTCCTCCCTGGCAGAGCATGAGGCTCACAAAGTCCTTGGCCAAACCAAAACATCATTGTTATCAGCTCTGTTCCCAGGCCGAAAATCAAAACACTGCACTGCACCAGCTACCAAGAAGGAGAAACAAGACTGCTACTGCTGAACCCAGGACACCAGCTCAGTTTGATCCAGCCCAGCCCAGTTTAACCCAGTCCAGCCCAGTTTAACCCATGCCAGCTCAGTTTGATCCAGCCCAGCACAGTTTAACCCAGGCCAGCCCAGTTTAATGCAGTCCAGCTCAGTTTAACCTAGTCCAGCCTACTTTAACATAGTCCAGCCCAGTTTAAACACAGTACAGCTCAGTTTGATCGAGCCCAGCCCACTTTAACACAGTCCAGCTCAGTTTAATCCAGCCCAGCATAGTTCAGTTCACTCTAGCACAGTTTACCCTGTCCAGCCCACTTTAATCCAGTCCAGCTCAGTTTCATCCAGCCCAGCCCAGTTTAACCCAGTGCAGCTCAGTTTAATACACTCCAGCACAGTTTAACCCAGTCCAGCTCAGGTTAATCAAGCCCAGCCCAGAGCAACACATTCCAGCCCATTTCATCCCGTCCAGCTCAGTTTAATCCAGCCAAAACCAGTTTAACACAGGACAGCCCACTTTAAAACACTCCAGCCCAATTTAAACCAGTCCAGCCCGGTTTAATCCAGTCCACCTCAGTTAGATCCAGCCCAGTTCAGTTCACTCTAGCACAGTTTAACCCTGTCCAGTTCAGTTTAATCCAGTCAAACTCAGTTCAATCCAGCCCAGCCCAGTTTAACCCAGTCCAGCCCAGTTTAAACCAGTCCAGCCCAATTTCATACAGCCCAGCCCAGTTTAACGCAGTCCAGCTATATTTAATACACTCCAGCTCAGTATAATCAGGGAACAGCCTGTGGTGGCCGGCATCTCCACCACCCCAGCCATCCCGCCCAGCCTCTTCCTTACCAACCCTCGGGCTCCTCCAAAGCTCCTCAACACTGGCCTCGCCTGTCCCAAAGCCATTCCACAGAGTGACCTGGGGTCTCTCCTGCCCTCCGTGCTCTAGGAGTGCAACAGAAGCCAATGACCATGGTGCTTGCAAAAGGGACAGACCCCACAATCCTTCTCCTTACCTCCCTCACTCACCTCAAGCACTCATCCGACTCCAAAGGTCCAGGGCAAGACCTGCAATACCAAACACTAAAAGCACTGAACATGTTCTTCTCAATTCTAAGCTACCGCACACACACACACAGACCCCTTACCTCCTCACAGCCCTCCACCATTGGCACCTTCAACTCTCCCGAGTTACCTGCGGCACCTGAAACAACAAGGGAAACAAACAAACCCTGAGAGAGGGTTCAAAGTAACACCCTTCCCTCACTAAGTCCCCGCTCCCTCTCCCGTCACTCTGCTACTCCTCTGCTGGCCTTTGCACGCCTTCCCTTCTCTTCTTTGAGCCCGGGCACCGCCTGCAAAACACAACATGAAGAGCTGGTTTTAATTTCACAAAAACTACAAGACGCTCCATCAGTTGCTGCTTCAGTCTGCTAAGCAGAACTCACCGAGTCCAAGACAGCTCTGAGGCACCCAGCTCACTTCACTCCTCGCTCTGCACCTCCAAATTAGAAACACACAGCAAGTCATAGGCCCCCAGGAGAATAAACTGGAACTTGCTTCTGACACCACAGACTGACTCACCTGGTTCCATCACTCAGCTCAATCCTCCTCCATCAGCCTCGCACACGTGGCTAACCATCTCGCCATCTGCAAGAACAACCGGGCCTTATTCACAGCGACGCCAAGCAGAAGCTGATTCTTCCTCTAAGTCTCAGCCCAAGCTCACACCGACCCGTAGGTTGACAGGCATACACAGACTGACATTCAGACAATCTCAACACGGACCCTCACACCCTCTGGCTCAGACACTAACTCTACATAGGCTATCACACCCACTCCCAAGCAGACTCTCTGGTCCTGACTCATTAACTACAAGCTTATTCTCAGAGCTCTTCCATCCATTCACACAGATCATCAAGAGGAGAGAACTACACTGTGATTATAGAACCCCACCACATACATTCCAGAGTTCAAGAATTCCAGCCGAGAGAAAAGCAGAAAACTCACAGCTACCTTATTAATACAGAAAACTATAGAGATAGTAAAGCATACTTCACCTGGTTGCTTATCTTACCAACCCCAAGGACCCGGGGAAGACCATCAGCAAACCAGCTCCGAGAATCATCATGGCAGCGCAAGGTGGCAGGCTCAACCTTAGCGGGCGTCCCCGCGCAGGCAACGTTCACCTGCATGGGATGAGCTTCTGCCTCCCTCACACAGCATGAGGCTCGGGCTTTCATATTCACAAAAACGCACGCTCATTGCTACGCAGGGGGCCAGCCCACGTCGCAAGAAGCGGCCAACCGTATCTAGGAAGGTCTCCAAGGGTCAGGACTTCTCCAGGCAGTTCTAAAGCACAACTTTCTGTCTAGGAGACAAAGCTGGACTTCACCTGAAGCAGCCACAGCACAACTCGCTGCTAGGAGCCAAAGACAACAAACAGTACTTTCCCACCCTTGTGTGTTTCACCACGGACCATTACCTATTGTCCCTGACACGACACCCCAGACATAAGCCCCACAAACGGCACCTTTTCATCCTGGCATTTAACACTCAGGCACTACCTTCACTAAAACTGACCAGGTACCTCCCAGGCACTTTCCAGCGTGTTCTCAGACATTCTGGCTCAAATACTACATTGGAATGATACATCTCAAACACCTTCCTGCCATTCTGACGTTGTCTCCCACCCCCTCGCCTCCTAAAGCAGTCCCTCTACTTAGCCTGCATAGGGGCTTGAGTCTCGAAGCAACCTCACTGCTCAGAACTCCCATGGCAGATGCCAGCCATGTTGCAGACCTTGACAAGTTCCTCTTCATCATCTACCAGAAACAAACAAAAAACAGGGAACAGCCTGTGTTGGCCGGCATCTCCACCACCCCAGCCATCCCGCCCAGCTTCTTCCTTACCAGCCCTCGGGCTCCTCCAAAGCTCCTCAACACTGGCCTCGCCTGTCCCAAAGCCATTCCACAGAGTGACCTGGGGTCTCTCCTGCCCTCCGTGCTCTAGGAGTGCAACAGAACCCAATGACCACGGTGCTTGCAAAAGGGACCGACCCCACAATCCTTCTCTTAGCTCCCTGACTCACCTCAAGCACTCATCCGACTCCAGAGGTCCAAGGCAAGACCTGCAATACCAAACACAAATACTGAACCCCTTTACCACCTTCTTCTCAACTCTAAGCCACCACACACAGACACAACCCACTTACCTCCTCACACCTAGAAAAGCAACCTGGAGCAATGCCCCACAAGACTACTAATAGGTTGACTGAAGGAAAAGCTCTACTCTGCTTTATGCTTGTAAACAGTGAAAACAAATGCCTGACCCGCTTTTAAACAACCAACACAAGCAGTCAGGATATAAAGGACAAGGTCTAAAGAGCAGGCTTAGCACCTTTAGTCCTAGCAGTGATGTGGAAGCGCCAACACAGATCACAATCAAATGCACTCATTGAAGCAGTCAAGCTGTACTACCCAGCCCACTGTAAGATGGTGCTATAAAACACCCCACTTTCTTCTCATCCCTATGGCACATTTCAGACCTATTCGTGCTATCCTGATGCCGGTCCCCACCCCTCTTCTCACAAAAACTAGTCTTTCTGCTTAATTTTCATAGGGTTTTAAGTCTCAAGCCAAAATCACTGCTCAGATGTCCCATACTAGGCACCTGGGTGTTTACTGCATCCACCCAAATAATTTTCATCATCTGCAGTAACAGTAGTTATAAAAAAAAATAAAACAGAAACCAGAAATACAGCCATATAACATTTTAGAGGCAAACAAATAGAGGGAAATACCCTGAAATATTAACTACATCAGACTGTAAAGAAACAGCGCCCTCTATACTTTAGACTTTTAATGCGAGAAATATACAAGCTGAAAAGTAGTATTTTACCATTCCCTGCCAAAAATCACCATTTCTTTAACAGCCTCTACATCCCAAAACAACATTAATGTTCTGGTTTGGTCTTCTGTAAACCTAAGTATTCAAGTTAGTTTTCATAAGAGCACAGACCCAAAGGCACCCTTCACAAATCAGTTAGTCATATAACCTGTATAGTCATATAACCTGTTCAGTAACCACAACCATGACCATCATATGCAAAAAGAAACAGAAACAAAACACTATGAATGAGAACATAAACCAAAACCAACTTTTGCCATAATTTCTGCGCCAAAAAACCCACTTAGATTAACACCACCAATACCAATAGCACCTCAAAGAAAACCACAGCACAAAAGAGTTTACTGGTACATGCACACATAAATACTAAGCGAGCTTAAAATAGTTAGCCCAGAAAAAAATCATTTCAAAGAACTCAAAAAACAAAAGCAGAAACAAAGCACAAAGCATTAAATCCACAAAACCCCCCAACCAACTTACCTTCAAGAGAGCCAAACCCTATAGAAGCTCCTTCTTTGGAAGCTGTGCCTTATATACCCCAGGCCCTACCCACAGCCCCTCCCTCAAAGCCCTGGCTCAGGGGTGGGTCAAACCAGCAGCTGAGGTAAATACAGCCTGACAAGGTACAGCTGGCTCTTTTGGTTTCTGGCTTTACCTTTTTGGCCTCCTTTTCCTGCCTTAGATTTACATTCAGAACTCACAGACTGCACAGCTTCACTTTCATGCAGTTAGGCTCTGAATTATATTTGGTTTCAGACCACACAGGGTTTTTCTGTCTCAGGTTCTGGGGATCAGACTCACATGGGTTTGCTTCCACACAGACTGGCTCAGACTCACTCCCACACTCGAACTAAACACATTCAGCTGGTTTAGCCAAGGGGAGCCATGCTGAGAATACCCAAGGAGCAACTTACTTCAGGGTCTTGCCATGGCCATTAAACAGGAATTATGCCTTCTTGGTAGTGTTCTTCCCAGTATAACCCAGTCCAGCCCAGTATAACCCAGTCCAGACCAGTTTGATACAGCCCAGCCCAGGTTAACCCACTCCAGCCATATTTAATACACTCCACCTCGGTATAATCCAGTCCAGCCCAGTTTAATCCAGTCCAGCTCAGTTTGATACAGCCCAGCCCAGTTTAACATAGTCCAGCTCTGGTTCACCCAGTCCAGCTCAATTCAATCCAGCCAGGACCACTTTAGTTCACTCCAGCCCAGTTTAACCCAGTCCAGAACAGTTTAACCCATTCTAGCCCAGATTGATTCAGCCCACCCCAGTTTAACCCAGGCCAACCCACTTTAATGCAGTCCAGCTCAGTTTAATCCAGCCCAGCCCAGTTTAATCCAGCCCAGCCCAGTTTAACCCAGTCCAGACAAGTTTGATGCAGCCCAGCCCAGTTTAAAAGGAGTCCAGCTCAGTTTAATCCAGCCCAGCCCAACCCAGTCCAGCTCAGTTTAATCCAGCCCAGCCCAGTTCAGTACACTCTAGCACAGTTTAACCCTGTCCAGCCCGGTTTAAATCAGTCCAGATCAGTTCAATCCAGCCCAGCCCAATTTCACCCTGTCCAGCCCAGTTTAACTCATTCCAGCTCAGTTTGATCCAGCCCAGCACAGTTTAACCCAGGCCAGCCCAGTTTAATGCAGTCCAGCTCAGTTTAATCCAGCCCAGCCCAGTTTAACCCAGTCCAGACCAGTTTAATGCAGCCCAGCTCAGTTTAATACAGCCCAGCTGAGATTAATCCAGCCCAGACCAGTTCAGTTCCCTCCAGCACAGTTTAACCCAGTCCAGCCCAGTTTAATCGAGTCGGGCTCAATTTAATCCCGTCCAGCTCAGTTTGATCCAGCCCAGCCCAGTTCAGTTCACTCTAGCCCAGTTTAACCCTGTCCAGTTCAGTTTAATCCAGCCCAGCCCAGTTTAACCCAGTCCAACCATATTTAATACACTCCAACTCAGTTCAATCCAGCCCAGCCCACTTTACTTCGCTCCAGCACACTTTAACCCAGTCCAGCCCACTTTAACCCTGTCCAGCTCAGTTTGATACAGCCCAGCCTAATTTAACCCAGGCCAGCCATATTTAATACACTACAGCTCAGTATAACCCAGTCCACCCCAGTTTAACCCAGTCCAGCCCACTTTAACCCAGTCCAGCCCACTTTAACACAGTCCAGCCCAGTTTAAACACAGTCCAGCTCAGTTTAATCCAGCCCAGCCCCGTTCAGTTCACTCTAGCACAGTTTAACCCTGTCCAGCCCTCTTTAATCCAGTTCAGCTCAGTTTCATCCAGCCCAGCCAGTTTAACCCAGTCCAGCTCACTTTAATACAGTCCAGCCCAGTTTAACCCAGTCCAGCTCAAGTTAATCAAGCCCAGCCCAGTGCAACACTTTCCAGCCCAGTTTCATCCCGTCCAGCTCAGTTTAATCCAGCCAAAACCACTTTAACACAGGACAGCCCACTTTAACACACTCCAGCCCAATTTAACCTTGTCCAGCCCAGTTTAATCCAGTCCATCTCAGTTAGATCCAGCCCAGCCCACTTCAGTTCACTCTAGCACAGTTTAGCCCTGTCCAGTTCAGTTTAATCCAGTCAAAATCTGTTCAATCCAGCCCAGCCCAGTTTAACCCAGTCCAGGCCAGTTTAACCCAGTCCATCTCAGTTTAAGCCAGTCCAGCCCAGTTTAATCCAGTCCGACTCAATTTAACCCTGTCCAGCCCAGTTTAACCCAGTCCAGCCCAGTTTAAACCAGCCCAGCTCAGATTGGTCCAGCCCAGCCCAGTTTAACCCAGTCCAGCCCAGTTCAATCCAGTCAAGCCCTGTTTAACGCAGTCCGGCTCAGTTTAACACACTCCAGCCCACTTTAATCCGGTCCAGCCCTGTTTAACCCAGTCCAGCCCAGTTTAACCCAGTCCTGCTCAGGTTAATCAAGCCCAGCCCAGTGCAACACATTCCAGCCCAGTTTCATCCCGTCCAGCTCAGTTTAATCCAGCCAAAAACACTTTAACACAGGACAGCCCACTTTAACACACTCCAGCCCAATTTAACCTTGTCCAGCACAGATTAATCCAGTCCGGCTCAGTTAGATCCAGCCCAGCCCAGTTCAGTTCACTCAAGCACAGTTTAATCCTGTCCAGCCCAGTTTAATCCAGTCCAGCTCAGTTCAATCCAGCCCAGCCCAGTTTGATGCAGCCCAGCCCAGTTTAAAAGCAGTCCAGCACAGCTTAATCCAGCCCAGCCCAACCCAGTCCAGCTCAGTTTAATCCAGTCTAGCTCTGTTTCACCCAGTCCAGCTCAATTCAATCCAGCCCAGCCCAGTTCAGTTCACTCTAGCACAGTTTAACCCTGTCCAGCCCACTTTAATCCAGTCCAGCTCAGTTTCATCCAGCACAGCCCAGTTTAACCCAGCCCAGCTCAGTTTAATACAGTCCAGCCAAGTTTAAGCCAGTCCACCTCAGGTTAACCAAGCCCAGCCCCGAGCAACACATTCCAGCCCATTTCATCCCGTCCAGCTCAGTTTACTCCAGCCAAAACCACTTTAACACAGGACAGCCCACTTTAACACACTCCAGCCCAATTTAACCCAGTCCAGCCCAGTTTAATCCAGTCCGGCTCAATTTAACCCAGTCCAGCCCAGTTTAATCCCGTCCACTCCAGTTTAACCCAGTCCAGAACAGTTCAATCCAGCCCAGCCCAGTATAACCCAGTCCAGCCATATTCAATGCACTTCAGATCAGTATAATCCAGACCAGCCCAGTTGAACCCAGTACAGCCCAGTTTAACCCAGTCCAGAGCAGTTCCATCCAGCCCAGCCCAGTTTAACCCAGTCCAACCATATTTAATACACTCCAGCTCAGGTCAATCCAGCCCAGCCCACGTTAGTTCACTCCAGCACAGTTTAACCCAGTCCAGCCCCATTTAATCCAGTCCAACTCAATTTAACACAGTCCAGCCCAATATAACCCAGTCCAGCCCGGTTTAATCCAGTCCAGCTCAGTTTCATCCAGCCCAGGTCAGTTCACTGTATCACAGTGTAACCCTATCCAGACCAGTTTAATCCAGTCCAGCTCAGTTCAATCCAGCCCAGCCCAGTTTAACCCAGTCCAGCCCAGTCTGATACAGCCCAGCCTAGTTTAACGCAGTCCAGCCATATTTAATCCACTCCAGCTCAGTATAAACCAGTCCCTGTCAGTTTATCCCAGTCCAGCACACTTTAACCCACTCCAGCTCAGTATAATTTAGATCAGCCCCGTTTAACCCAGTCTCGCCCAGTTTGATACAGCCCAGCACAGTTTAACACAGTCCAGCCATATTTAATACACTCCAGCTCAGTATAATCCAGTCCAAACCAGTTTAATCCAGCCCAGCTGAATTAAATTCCAGTCTAGCTCAGTTTAGCCCAGCCCAGCCCAGCTTAACCCAGTCCAGAACAGCTCAGTCCAGACCAGTTTAACACAGTCCAGCCATATTTAATACACTCCAGCTCAGTATAATCCAGAACAGCCCAGTTTAACCCAGTCCAGCCCAGTTTAAGCACAGTCCATCTCAGTTTGATCCAGCCCACTTTAACTCAGTCCAGCTCAGATTAATCCAGCCCAGCCCAGTTTAACCCAGTCTAGCCCAGTTTAACCCAGTCCAACCATATTTAATATACTCCAGCTCAGTTCAATCCAGCCCAGCCCACTTTAGTACACTCCAGCACAGTTTAACCAGGTCCAGCCCCATTTAATGCAGTCCAACTCCATTTAAAGCACTCCAGCCCAGTTTAATCCAGTCCGGCTCAATTTAACCCAGTCCAGCCCAGTTTAACCCAGTCCAGCCCAGTTTAAACCAGCCCAGCTCAGATTGGTCCAGCCCAGCCCAGTTTAACCCAGTCCAGCCAAGTTTAATCCAGTCTGGCTCAATTTAACCCAGTCCAGCCCAGTTTAACCCAGTCCACCCCTGTTTAAACCAGCCCAGCTCAGATTGGTCCAGCCCAGCCCAGTTTAACACAGTCCAGCCAAGTTTAATACAGTCCACCTCAGTTCCATGCAGCCCAGCCCAATTTTCCCCTGTCCAGCCCAGTTTAACCCATTCCAGCTCAGTTTGATCCAGCCCAGCCCAGTTTACCCAGGCCAGCCCAGTTTAACCCAGTCCAGCTCAGTTTAATACAGCCCAGCCCAGTTTAACCCAGTCCAGACCAGTTTAATGCAGCCCAGCACATGCTTTCCCTCCTGGCTCTTTGGCTCTGGGAGCAGAGGCCAGATGTTCGTGCTCTAATCGCTGTGCTGCTGGGCAGCTGAGAGCAAGCTCCGGAGAGGGTGCATTCAAATGCACTTTTAGGAATGAAACCGAGGAGCGACAGCAATGACGGTTACACCGTTGCAAAGCTGACTGTGTGCTGAAGATGCCCAGCACATGCTTTCCCTCCTGGCTCCTCGGCTCCGGGAGCAGAGGCCAGACGTTCGTGCTCTACTCACTGTGCTGCTGGGCAGCCAAGAGCAACCACCAGAGAAGTTGGATTCAAATGAACTTCTAGGCATGAAAGTGAGGAGGGACAGCAATGATGGAGGCACCGTTGCAAAGCTGACTGTGTGCTGAAGATGCCCAGCACATGCTTTCCCTCCTGGCTCTTTGACTGTGGGAGCAAAGACCAAACGTTCGTGCTATACACACTGTGCTGCTGGGCAGCCGAGAGCAAGCTCCGGAGAGGGTGCATTCAAATGGACTTTTAGGTATGAAACCAAGGAGCGACAGCAATGATAGTGGCACCGTTGCAAAGCTGACTGTGTGCTGAAGATGCCCAGCACATGCTTTCCCTCCTCGCTCTTGGGCTCTGGGAGCAGAGGCCAGGCGTTCATGCACTAATCGCTGTGCTACTGGGCAGCCGAGAACAAGTTTTGGAGAGGTTGCACTCAAATGGACCTTTAGGTATGAAAGCGAGGAGCGACAGCAATGATGGTGACACCGTTGCAAAGCTGACTGTGTGCTGAAGATTCTGAGCACCAGCTTTCCCTCCTCGCTCTTCGGCTGGGTGAGCAGAGGCCAAAAGTTCTTCCTCTACTTACTGTCCTGCTGGCCAGCCGAGAGCAAGCCCCGGAGAGGTTGCATTCAAATGGACATTTACTTATGAAAATGAGGAGCAACAGCAATGATGGTGACACCGTTGCAAAACTGACTGTGTGCTGAAGATGCCCAGCACATGCTTTCCCTCCTGGCTCTTCGGCTCTGGGAGCAGAGGCCAGACGTTCGTGCACTAATTGCTGTGCCCCTGGGCAGCCGAGAACAAACTTTGGAGAGGTTGCATTCAAATTGACTTTTAGGTATGAAACCGAGGAGGGACAGCAATGATGGTGACATGGTTGGAAAGCTGACTGTGTGCTGAAGATGCCCAGCACATGCTTTCCCTCCTGGCTCCTATTCTCTGGGAGCAGAGGCCAGACGTTCATGCCCTACTGACTGAGCTGCTGGGCAGCGAAGAGCAACGAGCAGAGAAGTTGGATTCAAATGGACTTTTAGGTATGAAAGCGAGGAGCGACAGCAATGATGGTGACACCGTTGCAAAGCGGACTGTGTGCTGAAGATAACCAGCATATGCTTTCCCTCCTGCTTCTTCGGCTCTGGGTGCAGAGGCCAGATGTTGGTGCTCTACTGGCTGTGCTGCTGGGCAGCCAGGAGCAACCAGCAGAGAAGTTGGGTTCAAATGAACTTCTAGGCATGAAAGTGAGGAGCGACAGCAATGATGTAGGCACCGTTGCAAAGCTGACTGTGTGCTGAAGATTCTGAGCACCAGCTTTCCCTGCTGCCTCTTCGTCTGTGGGAGCAAAGACCAAGCGTTCCTGCTATACGCACTGTGCTGCTGGGCAGCTGAGAGCAAGCTCCGGAGAGGGTGCATTCAAAAGTACTTTTAGGTATGAAGCGGAGGAGCGACAGCAATGATGGTGACACTGTTGCAAAGCTGACTGTGTGCTGAAGATGCCCAGCACATGCTTTCCCTCCTGGCTCTTCGGCTCTGGGAGCAGAGGCCAGACGTTCGTGCTCTAATCGCTGTGCCCCTGGGCAGCTCAGAGCAAGCTCCGGAGAGGTTCCATTCAAATGGACTTTTAGGTATGAAACCGAAGAGCGACAGCAATGATGGTGACACCGTTGCAAAGCTCACTGTGTGCTGAAGATGCCAGGCACATGCTTTCCCTCCTGGCTCTTTGGCTCTGGGAGCAGAGGCCAGACGTTCGTGCTCTAGTCGCTGTGCTGCTGGGCAGCTGAGAAGCAGCTTTGGAGAGGTTGCATTCAAATGTACTTTTAGGTATGAAACCGAGGAGTGACAGCAATAATGGTGACAACGTGGCAATCCTGACTGTGTGCTGAAGATGCCCAGCACATGCTTTCCCTCCTGGCTCTTCGGCTCTGGGAGCAGAGGCCAGACGTTCGTGCACTAATCGCTGTGCCCCTGGGCAGCCGAGAAAAAGCTTTGGAGACGTTGCATTCAAATGGATTTTTAGGTATGAAACCGAGGAGCGACAGCAATGATGGTGACATGGTTGCAAAGCTGACTGTGTGCTGAAAATGCCCAGCACATGATTTCCCTCCTGGCTCTTCGGCTCTGGGAGCAGAGGCCAGACGTTCCTGCACTAATCGCTGTGCCCCTGGGCGGCCGAGAACAAGCTTTGCAGAGGTTGCACTCAAATGGACTTTTAGGTATGAAACCGAGGAGCGACAGCAATGATGGTGACATGGTTGCAAAGCTGAGTGTGTGCTGAAGATGCCCAGCACATGCTTTCCCTCCTGGCTCTTCGGCTCTGGTAGCAGAGGCCAGACGTTCCTGCTCTAATCGCTGTGCCCCTGGGCAGCTCAGAGCAAGCTCCGGAGCGGTTGCATTCAAATGGACTTTTAGGTATGAAACCGAGGACCGACAGCAATAATGGTGACACCGTTGCAAAGCTGACTGTGTGCTGAAGATGCCCAGCACATGCTTTCCCTCCTGGCTCTTCGGCTCTGGGAGCAGAGGCCAGACGTTCGTGCACTAATCGCTGTGCTGCTGGGCAGCTGAGAAGCAGCTTTGGAGAGGTTGCATTCAAATGTACTTTTAGGTATGAAACCGAGGAGTGACAGCAATAATGGTGACACCGTTGCAATCCTGACAGTGTGCTGAAGATGCCCAGCACATGCTTTCCCTCCTGGCTCTTCGACTGTGGGAGCAGACGGCAACCGTTCGTGCTCTACTCACTGTGCTGCTGGGCAGCCGAGAGCACGCTCCGAAGAGGGTGCATTCAAATGGATCTTTAGGTATGAAACCGAGGAGCGACAGCAATGATGGTGACATGGTTGCAAAGCTGACTGTGTGCTGAAGATGCCCAGCACATGCTTTCCCTCCTGGCTCTTCGGCTCTGGGAGCAGAGGCCAGACGTTCGTGCACTAATCGCTCTGCCCCTGGGCGGCTGAGAAACAGCTTTGGAGACGTTGCATTCAAATGTACTTTTAGGTATGAAACCGAGGAGTGACAGCATTAATGGTTACACCGTTGCAATCGTGACTGTGTGCTGAAGATGCCCAGCACATGCTTTCCCTCCTGGCTCTTCGGCTCTGGGAGCAGAGGCCAGACGTTCGTGCTCTACTGACTGTGCTGCTGGGCAGCCAAGAGCAAGCTCTGAAGAGGGTGCATTCAAATGGACCTTTAGGTATGAAAGCGAGGAGCGACAGCAATGATGGTGACACCGTTGCAAAGCTGACTGTGTGCTGAAGATGCCCAGCACATGCTTTCCCTCCTGGCTCTTCGGCTCTTGGAGCAGAGGCCAGACGTTCGTGCTCTACTGACTGTGCTGCTGGGCAGCCAAGAGCAAGCTTCGAAGAGGGAGCATTCAAATGGACCTTTAGGTATGAAACCGAGGAGCGACAGCAATGATGGTGACACCATTGAAAAGCTGACTGTGTGCTGAAGATGCCCAGCACATGATTTCCTCCTGGCTCTTCGGATCTGAGAGCAGAGGCCAGACGTTCGTGCACTAATCGCTGTGCCCCTGGGCAGCCGAGAACAAGCTTTGGAGAGGTTGCACTCAAATGGACTTTTAAGTATGAAACCGAGAAGCGACAGCAATGATGGTGACACCGTTGCAAAGCTGACTGTGTGCTGAAGATGCCCAGCACATGATTTCCCTCCTGGCTCTTCGGCTCTGGGAGCAGAGGCCAGACGATTGTGCTCTAATCGCTGTGCCCCTGGGCAGCTCAGAGCAAGCTCCGGAGAGGTTGCATTCAAATGGACTTTTAGGTATGAAACCGAGGAGCGACAGCAATGATGGTGACACCGTTGCAAAGCTGACAGTGTGCTGAAGATGCCCAGCACATGCTTTCCCTCCTGGCTCTTCGGCTCTGGGAGCAGAGGCCAGACGTTCGTGCACTAATCGCTCTGCCCCTGGGCAGCTGAGAAGCAGCTTTGGAGAGGTTGCATTCAAATGTACTTTTAGGTATGAAAGCGAGGAGTGACAGCAATAATGGTGACACCGTTGCAAAGCTGACTGTGTGCTGAAGATGCCCAGCACATGCTTTCACTCCTGGCTCTTCGACTGTGGGAGCAGACGGCAACCGTTCGTGCTCTACTGACTGTGCTGCTGGGCAGCCAAGAGCAAGCTCCGAAGAGGGAGCATTCAAATGGACCTTTAGGTATGTAAGCGAGGAGCGACAGCAATGATAGTGACACCGTTGCAAAGCTGACTGTGTGCTGAAGATGCCCAGCACATGCTTTCCCTCCTGGCTCTTCGGCTCTGGGAGCAGAGGTCAGACGTTCGTGCACTAATCGCTCTGCCCCTGGGCAGCTGAGAAACAGCTTTGGAGACGTTGCATTCAAATGTACTTTTAGGTATGAAACCGAGGAGTGACAGCATTAATGGTTACACCTTTGCAATCCTGGCAGTGTGCTGAAGATGCCCAGCACATGCTTTCACTCCTGGCTCTTCGGCTCTGGGAGCAGAGGCCAGACGTTCGTGCACTAATCGCTGTGCCCCTGGGCAGCCGAGAACAAGCTTTGGAGAGGTTGCACTCAAATGGACTTTTAAGTATGAAACCGAGGTGCGACAGCAATGATGGTGACACCGTTGCAAAGCTGACTGTGTGCTGAAGATGCCCAGCACATGCTTTCCCTCCTGGCTCTTCGGCTCTGGGAGCAGAGGCCAGACATTCGTGCACTCATCCCTGTGCCCCTGGGCAGCCGAGAACAAGCTTTGGAGACGTTGCATTCAAATGGATTTTTAGGTATGAAACCGAGGAGCGACAGCAATGATGGTGACATAGTTGCAAACCTGACTGTGTGCTGAAGATGCCCAGCACATGATTTCCTACCTGGCTCTTCGGCTCTGGGAGCAGAGGCCAGACGTTCGTGCTCTACTGACTGTGCTGCTGGGCAGCCAAGAGCAAGCTCCGAAGATGGTGCATTCAAATGGACCTTTAGGTATGAAAGCGAGGAGCGACAGCAATGATGGTGACACCGTTGCAAAGCTGACTGTGTGCTGAAGATTCTGAGCACATGCTTTCAGTCCTGGCTCTTCGGCTCTGGGAGCAGAGGCCAGACGTTCGTGCACGAATTGCTCTGCCCCTGGGCAGCTGAGAAGCAGCTTTGGAGAGGTTGCATTCAAATGTACTTTTAGGTATGAAAGCGAAGAGTGACAGCAATAATGGTGACACCGTTGCAATCGTGACTGTGTGCTGAAGATGCCCAGCACATGCTTTCCCTCCTGGCTCTTCGGCTGGGTGAGCAGAGGCCAGACGTTTGTGCTCTAATCGCTGTGCTGCTGGGCAGCCAAGAGCAAGCTCCAAAGAGGGTGCATTCAAATGGACCTTTAGGTATGAAAGCGAGGAGCGACAGCAATGATGGTGACACCGTTGCAAAGCTGACTGTGTGCTGAAGATGCCCAGCACATGCTTTCCCTCCTGGCTCTTCGGCTCTGGGAGCAGAGGCCAGACGTTCGTGCTCTAGTCGCTGTGCCACGGGGCAGCTAAGACGCAGCTTTGGAGAGGTTGCATTCAAATGTACTTTTAGGTATGAAACCGAGGAGTGACAGCAATAATGGTGACACCGTTGCAATCCTGACTGTGTGCTGAAGATGCCCAGCACATGCTTTCCCTCCTGGCTCTTCGGCTCTGGGAGCAGAGGCCAGACGTTCGTGCTCTAGTCGCTGTGCTGCTGGGCAGCCAAGAGCAAGCTCCGAAGAGGGTGCATTCAAATGGACCTTTAGGTATGAAACCGAGGAGCGACAGCATTAATGGTTACACCGTTGCAATCCTGACAGTGTGCTGAAGATGCCCAGCACATGCTTTCCCTCCTGGCTCTTCGACTGTGGGAGCAGACTGCAACCGTTTGTGCTCTACTCTCTGTGCTGCTGGGCAGCCGAGAGCAAGCTCCGGAGAGGTTGCATTCAAATGGACTTTTAGGTATGAAACCGAGGAGCGACAGCAATGATGGTGACACCGTTGCAAAGCTGACTGTGTGCTGAAGATGCCCAGCACATGCTTTCCCTCCTGGCTCTTCGGTTCTGGGAGCAGAGGCCAGACGTTCGTGCTCTAGTCGCTGTGCCCCGGGGCAGCTGAGAAGCAGCTTTGGAGAGGTTGCATTCAAATGTACTTTTAGGTATGAAACCGAGGAGTGACAGCAATAATGGTGACACCGTTGCAATCCTGACTGTGTGCTGAAGATGCCCAGCACATACTTTCACTCCTGTCTCTTCGGCTCTGGGAGCAGAGGCCAGACGTTCGTGCACTAATCGCTGTGCCCCTGGGCGGCTGAGAGGCAGCTTTGGAGAGGTTGCATTCAAATGTACTTTTAGGTATGCAAGCGAAGAGTGACAGCAATAATGGTGACACCGTTGCAATCGTGACTGTGTGCTGAAGATGCCCAGCACATGCTTTCCCTCCTGGCTCTTCGGCTCTGGGAGCAGAGGCCAGACGTTCGTGCTCTACTGACTGTGCTGCTGGGCAGCCGAGAGCAAGCTCCGGAGAGGTTGCATTCAAATGGACTTTTAGGTATGAAACCGAAGAGCGACAGCAATAATGGTGACACCGTTGCAAAGCTGACTGTGTGCTGAAGATGCCCAGCACATGCTTTCCCTCCTGGCTCTTCGGCTCTGGGAGCAGAGGCCAGACGTTCGTGCTCTAGTCGCTGTGCTGCTGGGCAGCCAAGAGCAAGCTCCGAAGAGGGTGCATTCAAATGGACCTTTAGGTATGAAACCGAGGAGCGACAGCATTAATGGTTACACCGTTGCAATCCTGACAGTGTGCTGAAGATGCCCAGCACATGCTTTCCCTCCTGTCTCTTCGGCTCTGGGAGCAGAGGTCAGACGTTCATGCACTAATCGCTCTGCCCCTGGGCAGCTGAGAAGCAGCTTTGGAGAGGTTGCATTCAAATGTACTTTTAGGTATGAAACCGAGGAGTGACAGCAATAATGGTGACACCGTTGCAATCCTGTCTGTGTGCTGAAGATGCCCAGCACATACTTTCACTCCTGTCTCTTCGGCTCTGGGAGCAGAGGCCAGACGTTCATGCACTAATCGCTGTGCCCCTGGGCAGCCGAGAAAAAGCGTTGGAGACGTTGCATTCAAATGGATTTTTAGGTATGAAACCGAGGAGCGACAGCAATGATGGTGACACCATTGCAAAGCTGACTGTGTGCTGAAGATGCCCAGCACATGCTTTCCCTCCTGGCTCTTCGGCTCTGGGAGCAGAGGCCAGACGTTCGTGCACTAATCGCTGTGCCCCTGGAAGCCGAGAACAAGCTTTGGAGAGGTTGCACTCAAATGGACTTTTAAGTATGAAACCGAGGAGCGCCAGCAATGATGGTGACACCGTTGCAAAGCTGACTGTGTGCTGAAGATGCCCAGCACATGCTTTCCCTCCTGGCTCTTCGGCTCTGGGAGCAGAAGCCAGACGTTCGTGCACTAATCGCTGTGCCCCGGGGCAGCTGAGAAGCAGCTTTGGAGACGTTTCATTCAAATGTACTTTTAGGTATGAAAGCGAAGAGTGACAGCAATAATGGTTACACCGTTGCAATCCTGACAGTGTGCTGAAGATGCCCAGCACATGCTTCCCCTCCTGGCTCTTCGAATGTGGGAGCAGACGGCAACTGTTTGTGCTCTACTCACTGTGCTGCTGGGCAGCCGAGAGCAAGCGCCGAAGAGGGTGCATTCAAATGGACCTTTAGGTATGAAACCGAGGAGTGACAGCAATAATGGTGACACCGTTGCAATCCTGACTGTGTGCTGAAGATGCCCAGCACATGCTTTCACTCCTGGCTCTTCGGCTCTGGGAGCAGAGGCCAGACGTTCGTGCACTAATCGCTGTGCCCCTGGGCAGCCGAGAAAAAGCTTTGGAGACGTTGCATTCAAATGGATTTTTAGGTATGAAACCGAGGAGCGCCAGCAATGATGGTGACTCCGTTGCAAAGCTGACAGTGTGCTGAAGATGCCCAGCACATGCTTTCCCTCCTGGCTCTTCGGCTCTGGGAGCAGAGGCCAGACGTTCGTGCACTAATCGCTCTGCCCCTGGGCAGCTGAGAAGCAGCTTTGGAGACGTTGCATTCAAATGTACTTTTAGGTATGAAAGCGAAGAGTGACAGCAATAATGGTGACACCGTTGCAATCGTGACTGTGTGCTGAAGATGCCCAGCACATGCTTTCCCTCCTGGCTCTTCGGCTCTGGGAGCAGAGGCCAGACGTTCGTGCTCTAATCGCTGTGATGCTGGGCAGCCAAGAGCAAGCTCCGAAGAGGGTGCATTCAAATGGACCTTTAGGTATAAAAGCGAGGAGCGACAGCAATGATGGTGACACCGTTGCAAAGCTGACTGTGTGCTGAAGATGCCCAGCACATGCTTTCCCTCCTGGCTCTTTGGCTCTGGGAGAAGAGGTCAGACGTTCGTGCACTAATCGCTCTGCCCCTGGGCAGCTGAGAAGCAGCTTTGGAGAGGTTGCATTCAAATGTACTTTTAGGTATGAAACCGAGGAGTGACAGCATTAATGGTTACACCGTTGCAATCCTCACAGTGTGCTGAAGATGCCCAGCACATGCTTTCCCTCCTGGCTCTTCGACTGTGGGAGCAGACGGCAACCGTTCGTGCTCTACTCACTGTGCTGCTGGGCAGCCGAGAGCAAGCTCCGAAGAGGGTGCATTCAAATGGACCTTTAGGTATGAAACGGAGGAGTGACAGCATTAATGGTTACACCGTTGCAATCCTGACTGTGTGCTGAAGATGCCCAGCACATGCTTTCACTCCTGGCTCTTCGGCTCTGGGAGCAGAGGCCAGACGTTCGTGCACTAATCGCTGTTCCCCTGGGCAGCCGAGAACAAGCTTTGGAGAGGTTGCACTCAAATGGACTTTTAAGTATGAAACCGAGGAGCGACAGCAATGATGGTGACACCATTGCAAAGCTGACTGTGTGCTGAAGATGCCCAGCACATGCTTTCCCTCCTGGCTCTTAGGCTCTGGGAGCAGAGGCCAGACGTTTGTGCTCTAATCGCTGTGCCCCTGGGCAGCTCAGAGCAAGCTCCGGAGAGGTTGCATTCAAATGTACTTTTAGGTGTGAAACCGAAGAGCGACAGCAATGATGGTGACACCGTTGCAAAGCTGACTGTGTGCTGAAGATGCCCAGCACATGCTTTCCCTCCTGGCTCTTCGGCTCTGGTAGCAGAGGCCAGACGTTCCTGCTCTAGTCGCTGTGCCCCGGGGCAGCTGAGAAGCAGCTTTGGAGAGGTTGCATTCAAATGTACTTTTAGGTATGAAACCGAGGGATGACAGTAATAATGGTGACACCGTTGCAATCCTGACAGTGTGCTGAACATGCCCAGCACATGCTTTCCCTCCTGGCTCTTCGACTGTGGGAGCAGACGGCAACCGTTCGTGCTCTACTCACTGTGCTGCTGGGCAGCCGAGAGCACGCTCCGAAGAGGGTGCATTCAAATGGACCTTTAGGTATGAAACCGAGGAGCGACAGCAATGATGGTGACATGGTTGCAAAGCTGACTGTGTGCTGAAGATGCCCAGCACATGCTTTCCCTCCTGGCTCTTCGGCTCTGGGAGCAGAGGCCAGACGTTCGTGCACTAATCGCTGTGCCCCTGGGCAGCTGAGAAGCAGCTTTGGAGACGTTGCATTCAAATGTACTTTTAGGTATGAAAGCGAAGAGTGACAGCAATAATGGTGACACCGTTGCAATCGTGACTGTGTGCTGAAGATGCCCAGCACATGCTTTCCCTCCTGGCTCTTCGGCTCTGGGAGCAGAGGCCAGACATTCGTGCTCTAATCGCTGTGATGCTGGGCATCCAAGAGCAAGCTCCGAAGAGGGTGCATTCAAATGGACCTTTAGGTATAAAAGCGAGGAGCGACAGCAATGATGGTGACACAGTTGCAAAGCTGACTGTGTGCTGAAGATGCCCAGCATATGCTTTCCCTCCTGGCTCTTCGACTGTGGGAGCAGACGACTACCGTTCGTGCTCTACTCACTGTGCTGCTGGGCAGCCGAGAGCAAGCTCCGAAGAGGGTGCATTCAAATGGAGCTTTAGGTATGAAACGGAGGAGTGACAGCATTAATGGTTACACCGTTGCAATCCTGACTGTGTGCTGAAGATGCCCAGCACATGCTTTCCCTCCTGGCTCTTCGGCTCTGGGAGCAGAGGCCAGACGTTCGTGCTCTAGTCGCTGTGCCCCGGGGAAGCTGAGAAGCAGCTTTGGAGAGGTTGCATTCAAATGGACTTTTAGGTATGAAAACGAGGAGTGACAGCAATAATGGTGACACCGTTGCAATCCTGACAGTGTGCTGAAGATGCTCAGCACATGCTTTCACTCCTGGCTCTTCGGCTCTGGGAGCAGAGGCCAGACGTTCGTGCTCTAATCGCTGTGCCCCTGGGCAGCTCAGAGCAAGCTCCGGAGAGTTTGCATTCAAATGGACTTTTAGGTATGAAAGCGAAGAGCGACAGCAATGATGGTGACACCGTTGCAAAGCTGACTGTGTGCTGAAGATGCCCAGCACATGCTTTCCCTCCTGGCTCTTCGGCTCTGGGAGCAGAGGCCAGACGTTCATGCTCTAGTTGCTGTGCCCCGGGGCAGCTGAGAACCAGCTTTGGAGAGGTTGCATTCAAATGTACTTTTAGGTATGAAAGCGAAGAGTGACAGCAATAATGGTAACACCGTTGCAAAGCTGACTGTGTGCTGAAGATGCCCAGCACATGCTATCCCTCCTGGCTCTTCGGCTCTGGGAGCAGAGGCCAGACGTTCGTGCACTAATCCCTGTGCCCCTGTGCAGACGAGAACAAGCTTTGGAGATGTTGCATTCAAATGGATTTTTAGGTATGAAACCGAGGAGCGACAGCAATGATGGTGACACGGTTGCAAAGCTGACTGTGTGCTGAAGATGCCCAGCACGTGATTTCCCTCCTGGCTCTTCGGCTCTCGGAGCAGAGGCCAGACGTTCGTGCTCTAATCGCTGTGCCCCTGGGCAGCTCAGAGCAAGCTCTGGAGAGGTTGCATTCAAATGGACCTTTAGGTATGAAACCAAAGAGCTACAGCAATGATGGCGACACCGTTGCAATCGTGACTGTGTGCTGAAGATGCCCAGCACATGCTTTCCCTCCTGGCTCTTCGGCTCTGGGAGCAGAGGCCAGACGTTTGTGCTCTAAGCGCTGTGCTGCTGGGCAGCCAAGAGCAAGCTCCAAAGAGGGTGCATTCAAATGGACCTTTAGGTATGAAAGCGAGGAGCGACAGCAATGATGGTGACACCGTTGCAAAGCTGACTGTGTGCTGAATATGCCCAGCACATTCTTTCCCTCCTGGCTCTTCGGCTCTGGGAGCAGAGGCCAGACGTTCGTGCACTAATCCCTGTGCCCCTGGGCAGCCGAGAACAAGCTTTGGATATGTTGCACTCAAGTGGACTTTTAAGTATGAAACCGAGGAGCGACAGCAATGATGGTGACACCGTTGCATAGCTGACTGCGTGCTGAAGATGCCCAGCACATGATTTCCTCCTGGCTCTTCGGCTCTGGGAGCAGAGGCCAGACGTTCGTGCTCTAATCGCTGTGCCCCTGGGCAGCTCAGAGCAAGCTCCAGAGAGGTTGCATTCAAATGGACTTTTAGGTGTGAAACCGAAGAGCAACAGCAATGATGGTGACACCGTTGCAAAGCTGACTGTGTGCTGAAGATGCCCAGCACATGCTTTCCCTCCTGGCTCTTCGGCTCTGGGAGCAGAGGCCAGACGTTCGTGCTCTAGTCGCTGTGCCCCGGGGCAGCTGAAAACCAGCATTGGAGAGGTTGCATTCAAATGTACTTTTAGGTATGAAAGCGAAGAGTGACAGCAAGAATGGTAACTCCGTTGCAATCCTGACTGTGTGCTGAAGATGCCCAGCACATGCTTTCCCTCCTGGCTCTTCAGCTCTGGGAGCAGAGGCCAGACGTTCGTGCTCTAATCGCTGTGCCCCTGGGCAGCTCAGAGCAAGCTCCGGAGAGGTTGCATTCAAATGGACTTTTAGGTATGAAACCGAAGAGCGACAGCAATGATGGTGACACCGTTGCAAAGCTGACTGTGTGCTGAAGATGCCCAGCACATGCTTTCCCTCCTGGCTCTTCGGCTCTGGGAGCAGAGGCCAGACGTTCGTGCTCTAGTCGCTGTGCCCCGGGGCAGCTGAGAAGCAGCTTTGGAGAGGTTGCATTCAAATGTACTTTTAGGTATGAAAGCGAAGAGTGACAGCAATAATGGTAACACCGTTGCAATCCTGACTGTGTGCTGAAGATGCCCAGCACATGCTTTCCCTCCTGGCTCTTCGGCTCTGGGAGCAGAGGCCAGACGTTCGTGCTCTAGTCGCTGTGCCACGGGGCAGCTAAGACGCAGCTTTGGAGAGGTTGCATTCAAATGTACTTTTAGGTATGAAAGCGAAGAGTGACAGCAATAATGGTGACACCGTTGCAATCCTGACTGTGTGCTGAAGATGCCCAGCACATGCTTTCACTCCTGGCTCTTCGGCTCTGGGAGCAGAGGCCAGACGTTCGTGCACTAATCGCAGTGCCCCTGGGCAGCCAAGAACAAGCTTTGGAGACGTTGCATTCAAATGGATTTTTAGGTATGAAACCGAGGAGCAACAGCAATGATGGTGACACCGTTGCAAAGCTGACAGTGTGCTGAAGATGCCCAGCACATGCTTTCCCTCCTGGCTCTTCGGCTCTGGGAGCAGAGGCCAGACGTTCCTGCACTAATCGCTCTGCCCCTGGGCAGCTGAGAAGCAGCTTTGGAGAGGTTGCATTCAAATGTACTTTTAGGTATGAAACCGAGGAGTGACAGTAATAATGGTGACACCGTTGCAATCCTGACAGTGTGCTGAACATGCCCAGCACATGCTTTCCCTCCTGGCTCTTCGACTGTGGGAGCAGACGGCAACCGTTCGTGCTCTACTCACTGTGCTGCTGGGCAGCCGAGAGCACGCTCCGAAGAGGGTGCATTCAAATGGACCTTTAGGTATGAAACCGAGGAGCGACAGCAATGATGGTGACACCGTTTCAAAGCTGACTGTGTGCTGAAGATGCCCAGCACATGCTTTCCCTCCTGGCTCTTCGGATCTGGGAGCAGAGATCAGAAGTTCGTGCTCTAATCGCTGTGCCCCTTGGCAGCTCAGAGCAAGCTCCGGAGCGGTTGCATTCAAATGTACTTTTAGGTATGAAACCGAGGAGCGACAGCAATGATGGTGACACCGTTGCAAAGCTGAGTGTGTGCTGAAGATGCCCAGCACATGCTTTCCCTCCTGGCTCTTCGGCTCTGGGAGCACAGGCCAGACGTTCGTGCTCTAGTCGCTGTGCCCCGGGGCAGCTGAGAAGCAGCTTCGGAGAGGTTGCATTCAAATGTACTTTTAGGTATGAAACCGAGGAGTGACAGCAATAATGGTGACACCGTTGCAATCCTGACTGTGTGCTGAAGATGCCCAGCACATGCTTTCACTCCTGGCTCTTCGGCTCTGGGTGCAGAGGCCAGACGTTCGTGCACTAATCGCTGTGCCCCCGGGCAGCCTAGAAAAAGCTTTGGAGACGTTGCATTCAAATGGATCTTTAGGTATGAAACCGAGGAGCGACAGCAATGATGGTGACACCGTTGCAAAGCTGACTGTGTGCTGAAGATGCCCAGCACATGCTTTCCCTCCTGGCTCTTCAGCTCTGGGAGCAGAGGTCAGACATTCGTGCACTAATCGCTGTGCCCCTGGGCAGCTGAGAAGCAGCTTTGGAGAGATTTTGCATTCAAATGTACTTTTAGGTATGAAAGCGAAGAGTGACAGCAATAATGGTGACACCGTTGCAAAGCTGACTGTGTGCTGAAGATGCCCAGCACATGCTTTCCCTCCTGGCTCTTCGGCTCTGGGAGCAGAGGCCAGACGTTCGTGCTCTAGTCGCTGTGCTGCTGGGCAGCCAAGAGCAAGCTCCGAAGAGGGTGCATTCAAATGGACCTTTAGGTATGAAACCGAGGAGCGACAGCATTAATGGTCACACCGTTGCAATCCTGACAGTGTGCTGAAGATGCCCAGCACATGCTTTCACTCCTGTCTCTTCGGCTCTGGGAGCAGAGGCCAGACGTTCGTGCACTAATCGCTGTGCCCCTGGGCGGGTGAGAGGCAGCTTTGGAGAGGTTGCATTCAAATGTACTTTTAGGTATGAAAGCGAAGAGTGACAGCAATAATGGTGACACCGTTTCAATCGTGAGTGTGTGCTGAAGATGCCCAGCACATGCTTTCCCTCCTGGCTCTTCGGCTCTGGGAGCAGAGGCCAGACGTTCGTGCTCTACTGACTGTGCTGCTGGGCAGCCGAGAGCAAGCTCCGGAGAGGTTGCATTCAAATGGACTTTTAGGTATGAAACCGAAGAGCAACAGCAATAATGGTGACACCGTTGCAAAGCTGACTGTGTGCTGAAGATGCCCAGCACATGCTTTCCCTCCTGGCTCTTCGGCTCTGGGAGCAGAGGCCAGACGTTCGTGCTCTAGTCGCTGTGCTGCTGGGCAGCCAAGAGCAAGCTCCGAAGAGGGTGCATTCAAATGGACCTTTAGGTATGAAACCGAGGAGCGACAGCATTAATGGTTCCACCGTAGCAATCCTGACAGTGTGCTGAAGATGCCCAGCACATGCTTTCCCTCCTGGCTCTTCGACTGTGGGAGCAGAGGCCAGATGTTCGTGCTCTAGTCGCGGTGCCCCGGGGCAGCTGAGAAGCAGCTTTGGAGAGGTTGCATTCAAATGGATTTTTAGGTATGAAACCGAGGAGCGACAGCAATGATGGTGACACCATTGCAAAGCTGACTGTGTGCTGAAGATGCCCAGCACATGCTTTCCCTCCTGGCTCTTCGGCTCTGGGAGCAGAGGCCAGACGTTCGTGCACTAATCGCTGTGCCCCTGGAAGCCGAGAACAAGCTTTGGAGAGGTTGCACTCAAATGGACTTTTAAGTATGAAACCGAGGAGCGCCAGCAATGATGGTGACACCGTTGCAAAGCTGAGTGTGTGCTGAAGATGCCCAGCACATGCTTTCCCTCCTGGCTCTTCGGCTCTGGGAGCAGAGGCCAGACGTTCGTGCACTAATCGCTGTGCCCCGGGGCAGCTGAGAAGCAGCTTTGGAGACGTTGCATTCAAATGTACTTTTAGGTATGAAAGCGAAGAGTGACAGCAATAATGGTTACACCGTTGCAATCCTGACAGTGTGCTGAAGATGCCCAGCACATGCTTCCCCTCCTGGCTCTTCGAATGTGGGAGCAGACGGCAACTGTTCGTGCTCTACTCACTGTGCTGCTGGGCAGCCGAGAGCACGCTCCGAAGAGGGTGCATTCAAATGGACCTTTAGGTATGAAACCGAGGAGCGACAGCAATGATGGTGACACCGTTGCAAAGCTGACTGTGTGCTGAAGATGCCCAGCACATGCTTTCCCTCCTGGCTCTTCGGCTCTGGGAGCAGAGGCCAGACGTTCGTGCACTAATCGCTGTGCCCCTGGGCAGCTGAGAAGCAGCTTTGGAGACGTTGCATTCAAATGTACTTTTAGGTATGAAAGCGAAGAGTGACAGCAATAATGGTGACACCGTTGCAATCGTGACTGTGTGCTGAAGATGCCCAGCACATGCTTTCCCTCCTGGCTCTTCGGCTCTGGGAGCAGAGGCCAGACATTCGTGCTCTAATCGCTGTGATGCTGGGCATCCAAGAGCAAGCTCCGAAGAGGGTGCATTCAAATGGACCTTTAGGTATAAAAGCGAGGAGCGACAGCAATGATGGTGACACCGTTGCAATCCTGACTGTGTGCTGAAGATGCCCAGCACATGCTTTCCCTCCTGGCTCTTCGGCTCTGGGAGCAGAGGCCAGACGTTCGTGCACTAATCGCTCTGCCCCTGGGCAGCTGAGAAGCAGCTTTGGAGAGGTTGCATTCAAATGTACTTTTAGGTATGAAACCGAGGAGTGACAGCAATAATGGTGACACCTTTGAAATCCTGACAGTGTGCTGAAGATGCCCAGGACATGCTTTCCCTCCTGGCTCTTCGACTGTGGGAGCAGACGGCAACCGTTCGTGCACTACTCACTGTGCTGCTGGGCAGCCGAGAGCAAGCTCCGAAGAGGGTGCATTCAAATGGACCTTTAGGTATGAAACCGAGGAGCGACAGCAATGATGGTGACACCCTTGCAAAGCTGACTGTGTGCTGAAGATGCCCAGCACATGCTTTCCCTCCTGGCTCTTCGGCTCTGGGAGCAGAGGCCAGACGTTCGTGCTCTGCTGACTGTGCTGCTGGGCAGCCAAGAGCAAGCTCCAAAGAGGGTGCATTCAAATGGACCTTCAGGTATGAAACCGAGGAGTGACAGCATTAATGGTTACACCGTTGCAATCCTGACAGTGTGCTGGAGATGCCCAGCACATGCTTTCCCTCCTGGCTCTTCGACTGTGGGAGCAGACGGCAACCGTTCGTGCTCTACTCACTGTGCTGCTGGGCAGCCGAGAGCAAGTGCCGAAGAGGGTGCATTCAAACGAACCTTTAGGTATGAAACCGAGGAGCGACAGCAATGATGGTGACACCATTGCAAAGCTGACTGTGTGCTGAAGATGCCCAGCACATGCTTTCACTCCTGGCTCTTCGGCTCTGGGAGCAGAGGCCAGACGTTCGTGCACTAATCGCTGTGCCCCTGGGCAGCCGAGAAAAAGCTTTGGAGACGTTGCATTCAAATGGATTTTTAGGTATGAAACCGAGGAGCGACAGCAATGATGGTGACATGGTTGCAAAGCTGACTGTGTGCTGAAGATGACCAGCACATGATTTCCCTCCTGGCTATTCGGCTCCGGGAACAGAGGCCAGACGTTCGTGCACTAATCGCTCTGCCCCTGGGCAGCTGAGAGGCAGCTTTGGAGAGGTTGCATTCAAATGTACTTTTAGGTATGAAAGCGAAGAGTGACAGCAATAATGGTGACACCGTTGCAATCCTGACAGTGTGCTGAAGATGCCCAGCACATGCTTTCCCTCCTGGCTCTTCGACTGTGGGAGCAGACGGCAACCGTTCTTGCTCTACTGACTGTGCTGCTGGGCAGCCGAGAGCAAGCGCCGAAGAGGGTGCATTCAAATGGACCTTTAGGTATGAAACCGAGGAGTGACAGCAATGATGGTGACACCATTGCAAAGCTGACTGTGTGCTGAAGATGTCCAGCACATGCTTTCACTCCTGGCTCTTTGGCTCTGGGAGCAGAGGCCAGACGTTCGTGCACTAATCGCTGTGCCCCTGGGCAGCCGAGAACAAGCTTTGGAGAGGTTGCACTCAAATGGACTTTTAAGTATGAAACCGAGGAGCGACAGCAATGATGGTGACACCGTTGCAAAGATGACTGTGTGCTGAAGATGCCCAGCACATGCTTTCCCTCCTGGCTCTTCGACTGTGGGAGCAGACGGCAACCGTTCTTGCTCTACTCACTGTGCTGCTGGGCAGCCGAGAGCAAGCGCCGAAGAGGGTGCATTCAAATGGACCTTTAGGTATGAAACCGAGGAGCGACAGCAATGATGGTGACACCGTTGCAAAGCTGAGTGTGTGCTGAAGATGCCCAGCACATGCTTTCCGTCCTGGCTCTTCGGCTCTGGGAGCAGAGGCCAGACGTTCGTGCTCTAATCGCTGCGCCCCTGGGCAGCTCAGAGCAAGCTCCGGAGAGGTTGCATTCAAATGCACTTTTAGGTATGAAACCGAGGAGCTACAGCAATGATGGTGACACCGTTGCAAAGCTGACTGTGTGCTGAAGATGCCCAGCACATGCTTTCCCTCCTGGCTCTTCGACTGTGGGAGCAGACGGCAACCGTTCGTGCTCTACTCACTGTGCTGCTGGGCAGCCGAGAGCAAGCGCCGAAGAGGGTGCATTCAAATGGACCTTTAGGTATGAAAGCGAGGAGCGCCAGCAATGATGGTGACACCATTCCAAAGCTGACTGTGTGCTGAAGATGCCCAGCACATTCTTTCACTCCTGGCTCTTCGGCTCTGGGAGCAGAGGCCAGACGTTCGTGCACTAATCACTGTTCCCCTGGGCAGCCGAGAACAAGCTTTGGAGATGTTGCACTCAAATGGACTTTTAAGTATGAAACTGAGGATCGACAGCAATGATGGTGACACCGTTGCAAAGCTGAACTGTGTGCTGAAGATGCCCAGCACATGATTTCCCTCCTGGCTCTTCGGCTCTGGGAGCAGAGGCCAGACGTTCGTGCACTAATGGCTCTGCCCCTGGGCAGCTGAGAAGCAGCTTTGGAGAGGTTGCATTCAAATGTACTTTTAGGTATGAAACCGAGGAGTGACAGCATTAATGGTTACACTGTTGCAATCCTGACAGTGTGCTGAAGATGCCCAGCACATGCTTTCCCTCCTGGCTCTTCGGCTCTGGGAGCAGAGGCCAGACGTTCATGCACTAATCGCTGTGCACCTGGGCAGCCGAGAACAAGCTTTGGAGAGATTGCACTCAAATGGACTTTTAAGTATGAAACCGAGGAGCGCCAGCAATGATGGTGACACCGTTGCAAAGCTGACTGTGTGCTGAAGATGCCCAGCACATGCTTTCCCTCCTTGGTTTTCGGCTGTGGGAGCAGAGGTCAGACGTTCGTGCACTAATCGCTCTGCCCCTGGGCAGCTGAGAACCAGGTTTGGAGAGGTTGCATTCGAATGTACTTTTAGGTATGAAACCGAGGAGTGACAGCATTAACGGTTACACTGTTGTAATCCTGACAGTGTGCTGAACATGCCCAGCACATGCTTTCCCTCCTGGCTCTTCGACTGTGGGAGCAGACGGCAACCGTTCGTGCTCTACTCACTGTGCTGCTGGGCAGCCGAGAGCACGCTCCGAAGAGGGTGCATTCAAATGGACCTTTAGGTATGAAACCGAGGAGCGACAGCAATGATGGTGACACCGTTGCAAAGCTGACTGTGTGCTGAATATGCCCAGCACATGCTTTCCCTCCTGGCTCTTCGGCTCTGGGAGCAGAGGCCAGACGTTCGTGCTCTAATCGCTGTGACCCTGGGCAGATCAGAGCAAGCTCCGGAGAGGTTGCATTCAAATGGACTTTTAGGTATGAAACCGAAGAGCGACAGCAATGATGGTGACACCGTTGCAAAGCTGAGTGTGTGCTGAAGATGCCCAGCACATGCTTTCCCTCCTGGCTCTTCGGCTCTGGGAGCAGAGGCCAGACGTTCGTGCACTAAACCCTGTGCCCCTGGGCAGCCGAGAACAAGCTTTGGAGATGTTGCATTCAAATGTACTTTTAGGTATGAAACCGAAGCGTGACAGCAATAATGGTGACACCGTTGCAATCGTGACTGTGTGCTGAAGATGCCCAGCACATGCTTTCCCTCCTGGCTCTTCGGATCTGGGAGCAGAGGCCAGACGTTCGTGCTCTAATCGCTGTGATGCTGGGCAGCCAAGAGCAAGCTCCGAAGAGGGTGCATTCAAATGGACCTTTAGGTATGAAAGCGAGGAGCGACAGCAATGATGGTGACACAGTTGCAAAGCTGACAGTGTGCTGAAGATGCCCAGCACATGCTTTCCCTCCTGGCTCTTCGACTGTGGGAGCAGACGGCAACCGTTCTTGCTCTACTGACTGTGCTGCTGGGCAGCCGAGAGCAAGCGCCGAAGAGGGTGCATTCAAATGGACCTTTAGGTATGAAACCGAGGAGTGACAGCAATGATGGTGACACCATTGCAAAGCTGACTGTGTGCTGAAGATGTCCAGCACATGCTTTCACTCCTGGCTCTTTGGCTCTGGGAGCAGAGGCCAGACGTTCGTGCACTAATCGCTGTGCCCCTGGGCAGCCGAGAACAAGCTTTGGAGAGGTTGCACTCAAATGGACTTTTAAGTATGAAACCGAGGAGCGACAGCAATGATGGTGACACCGTTGCAAAGATGACTGTGTGCTGAAGATGCCCAGCACATGCTTTCCCTCCTGGCTCTTCGACTGTGGGAGCAGACGGCAACCGTTCTTGCTCTACTCACTGTGCTGCTGGGCAGCCGAGAGCAAGCGCCGAAGAGGGTGCATTCAAATGGACCTTTAGGTATGAAACCGAGGAGCGACAGCAATGATGGTGACACCGTTGCAAAGCTGAGTGTGTGCTGAAGATGCCCAGCACATGCTTTCCATCCTGGCTCTTCGGCTCTGGGAGCAGAGGCCAGACGTTCGTGCTCTAATCGCTGCGCCCCTGGGCAGCTCAGAGCAAGCTCCGGAGAGGTTGCATTCAAATGCACTTTTAGGTATGAAACCGAGGAGCTACAGCAATGATGGTGACACCGTTGCAAAGCTGACTGTGTGCTGAAGATGCCCAGCACATGCTTTCCCTCCTGGCTCTTCGACTGTGGGAGCAGACGGCAACCGTTCGTGCTCTACTCACTGTGCTGCTGGGCAGCCGAGAGCAAGCGCCGAAGAGGGTGCATTCAAATGGACCTTTAGGTATGAAAGCGAGGAGCGCCAGCAATGATGGTGACACCATTCCAAAGCTGACTGTGTGCTGAAGATGCCCAGCACATTCTTTCACTCCTGGCTCTTCGGCTCTGGGAGCAGAGGCCAGACGTTCGTGCACTAATCACTGTTCCCCTGGGCAGCCGAGAACAAGCTTTGGAGATGTTGCACTCAAATGGACTTTTAAGTATGAAACTGAGGATCGACAGCAATGATGGTGACACCGTTGCAAAGCTGAACTGTGTGCTGAAGATGCCCAGCACATGATTTCCCTCCTGGCTCTTCGGCTCTGGGAGCAGAGGCCAGACGTTCGTGCACTAATGGCTCTGCCCCTGGGCAGCTGAGAAGCAGCTTTGGAGAGGTTGCATTCAAATGTACTTTTAGGTATGAAACCGAGGAGTGACAGCATTAATGGTTACACTGTTGCAATCCTGACAGTGTGCTGAAGATGCCCAGCACATGCTTTCCCTCCTGGCTCTTCGGCTCTGGGAGCAGAGGCCAGACGTTCATGCACTAATCGCTGTGCACCTGGGCAGCCGAGAACAAGCTTTGGAGAGATTGCACTCAAATGGACTTTTAAGTATGAAACCGAGGAGCGCCAGCAATGATGGTGGCACCGTTGCAAAGCTGACTGTGTGCTGAAGATGCCCAGCACATGCTTTCCCTCCTGGCTCTTCGGCTCTGGGAGCAGAGGTCAGACGTTCGTGCACTAATCGCTCTGCCCCTGGGCAGCTGAGAACCAGGTTTGGAGAGGTTGCATTCGAATGTACTTTTAGGTATGAAACCGAGGAGTGACAGCATTAACGGTTACACTGTTGTAATCCTGACAGTGTGCTGAACATGCCCAGCACATGCTTTCCCTCCTGGCTCTTCGACTGTGGGAGCAGACGGCAACCGTTCGTGCTCTACTCACTGTGCTGCTGGGCAGCCGAGAGCACGCTCCGAAGAGGGTGCATTCAAATGGACCTTTAGGTATGAAACCGAGGAGCGACAGCAATGATGGTGACACCGTTGCAAAGCTGACTGTGTGCTGAATATGCCCAGCACATGCTTTCCCTCCTGGCTCTTCGGCTCTGGGAGCAGAGGCCAGACGTTCGTGCTCTAATCGCTGTGACCCTGGGCAGATCAGAGCAAGCTCCGGAGAGGTTGCATTCAAATGGACTTTTAGGTATGAAACCGAAGAGCGACAGCAATGATGGTGACACCGTTGCAAAGCTGAGTGTGTGCTGAAGATGCCCAGCACATGCTTTCCCTCCTGGCTCTTCGGCTCTGGGAGCAGAGGCCAGACGTTCGTGCACTAAACCCTGTGCCCCTGGGCAGCCGAGAACAAGCTTTGGAGATGTTGCATTCAAATGGATTTTTAGGTATGAAACCGAGGAGCGACAGCAATGATGGTGACATGGTTGCAAAGCTGACTGTGTGCTGAAGATGCCCAGCACATGATTTCCCTCCTGGCTCTTCGGCTCTGGGAGCAGAGGCCAGACGTTCGTGCACTAATCGCTGTGCCCCTGGGCAGCTGAGAAGCAGCTTTGGAGACGTTGCATTCAAATGTACTTTTAGGTATGAAACCGAAGCGTGACAGCAATAATGGTGACACCGTTGCAATCGTGACTGTGTGCTGAAGATGCCCAGCACATGCTTTCCCTCCTGGCTCTTCGGATCTGGGAGCAGAGGCCAGACGTTCGTGCTCTAATCGCTGTGATGCTGGGCAGCCAAGAGCAAGCTCCGAAGAGGGTGCATTCAAATGGACCTTTAGGTATGAAAGCGAGGAGCGACAGCAATGATGGTGACACAGTTGCAAAGCTGACTGTGTGCTGAAGATGCCCAGCACATGCTTTCCCTCCTGGCTCTTCGGCTCTGGGAGAAGAGGTCAGACGTTCGTGCACTAATCGCTCTGCCCCTGGGCAGCTGAGAACCAGGTTTGGAGAGGTTGCATTCAAATGTGCTTTTAGGTATGAAACCGAGGAGTGACAGCATTAACGGTTACACTGTTGCAATCCTGACAGTGTGCTGAACATGCCCAGCACATGCTTTCCCTCCTGGCTCTTCGACTGTGGGAGCAGACGGCAACCGTTCGTGCTCTACTCACTGTGCTGCTGGGCAGCCGAGAGCACGCTCCGAAGAGGGTGCATTCAAATGGACCTTTAGGTATGAAACCGAGGAGCGACAGCAATGATGGTGACACCGTTGCAAAGCTGACTGTGTGCTGAATATGCCCAGCACATGCTTTCCCTCCTGGCTCTTCGGCTCTGGGAGCAGAGGCCAGACGTTCGTGCTCTAATCGCTGTGACCCTGGGCAGATCAGAGCAAGCTCCGGAGAGGTTGCATTCAAATGGACTTTTAGGTATGAAACCGAAGAGCGACAGCAATGATGGTGACACCGTTGCAAAGCTGAGTGTGTGCTGAAGATGCCCAGCACATGCTTTCCCTCCTGGCTCTTCGGCTCTGGGAGCAGAGGCCAGACGTTCGGGCTCTAATCCCTGTGCCCCTGGGCAGCTGAGAGCAAGCTCCGGAGAGGTTGCATTCAAATGGACTTTTAGGTATGAAACCGAAGAGCGACAGCAATGATGGTGACACCGTTGCAAAGCTGAGTGTGTGCTGAAGATGCCCAGCACATGCTTTCCCTCCTGGCTCTTCGGATCTGGGAGCAGAGGCCAGACGTTCGTGCTCTAGTCGCTGTGATGCTGGGCAGCTGAGAAGCAGCTTTGGAGAGGTTGCATTCAAATGTACTTTTAGGTATGAAACCGAGGAGTGACAGCAATAATGGTGACACCGTTGCAATCCTGACTGTGTGCTGAAGATGCCCAGCACATGCTTTCACTCCTGGCTCTTCGGCTCTGGGAGCAGAGGCCAGACGTTCGTGCACTAATCGCTGTGCCCCTGGGCAGCCGAGAAAAAGCTTTGGAGACGTTGCATTCAAATGGATTTTTAGGTATGAAACCGAGGAGCGACAGCAATGATGGTGACATGGTTGCAAAGCTGACTGTGTGCTGAAGATGCCCAGAATATGATTTCCCTCCTGGCTCTTCGGCTCTGGGAGCAGAGGCCAGACGTTCGTGCACTAATCGCTGTGCCCCTGGGCCGCCGAGAACAAGCTTTGGAGACGTTGCACTCAAATGGACTTTTAAGTATGAAACCGAGGAGCGACAGCAATGATGGTGACACCGTTGCAAAGCTGACTGTGTGCTGAAGATGCCCAGCACATGCTTTCCCTCCTGGCTCTTCGGCTCTGGGAGCAGAGGCCAGACGTTCGTGCTCTAATCGCTGTGCCCCTGGGCAGCTCAGAGCAAGCTCCGGAGAGGTTGCATTCAAATGGACTTTTAGGTATGAAACCGAAGAGCGACAGCAATGATGGTGACACCGTTACAAAGCTGAGTGTGTGCTGAAGATGCCCAGCACATGCTTTCCCTCCTGGCTCTTCGGCTCTGGGAGCAGAGGCCAGACGTTCGTGCTCTAGTCGCTGTGCCGCGGGGCAGCTGAGAAGCAGCTTTGGAGAGGTTGCATTCAAATGTACTTTTAGGTCTGAAACCGAGGAGTGACAGCAATAATGGTGACACCGTTGCAATCCTGACAGTGTGCTGAAGATGCCCAGCACATGCTTTCCCTCCTAGCTCTTCGGCTCTGGGAGCAGAGGCCAGACGTTCGTGCACTAATCGCTCTGCCCTGGGCAGCAGAGAAGCAGCTTAGGAGAGGTTGCATTCAAATGTACTTTTAGGTATGAAAGCGAAGAGTGACAGCAATAATGGTGACACCGTTGCAATCGTGACTGTGTGCTGAAGATGCCCAGCACATGCTTTCCCTCCTGGCTCTTCGGCTCTGGGAGCAGAGGCCAGACGTTCGTGCTCTAGTCGCTGTGCTGCTGGGCAGCCAAGGGCAAGCTCCGAAGAGGGTGCATTCAAATGGACCTTTAGGTATGAAACCGAGGAGTGACAGCATTAATGGTTACACCGTTGCAATCCTGACAGTGTGCTGAAGATGCCCAGCACATGCTTTCCCTCCTGGCTCTTCGGCTCTGGGAGCAGAGGCCAGACTTTCGTGCTCTAGTCGCTGTGCCCCGGGGCAGCTGAGAAGCAGCTTTGGAGAGGTTGCATTCATATGTACTTTTAGGTATGAAACCGAGGAGTGACAGCAATAATGGTGACACCGTTGCAATCCTGACTGTGTGCTGAAGATGCCCAGCACATGCTTTGCCTCCTGGCTCTTCGGCTCTGGGAGCAGAGGTCAGACGTTCGTGCACTAATCGCTCTGCCCCTGGGCAGCCGAGAAAAAGCTTTGGAGACGTTGCATTCAAATGGATTTTTAGGTATGAAACCGAGGAGCGACAGCAATGATGGTGACACCATTGCAAAGCTGACTGTGTGCTGAAGATGCCCAGCATATGATTTCCCTCCTGGCTCTTCGGCTCTGGGAGCAGAGGCCAGACATTCGTGCTCTAATCGCTGTTCCCCTGGGCAGCTCAGAGCAAGCTCCGGAGAGGTTGCATTCAAATAGACTTTTAGGTATGAAACCGAGGAGCGACAGCAATGATGGTGACACCGTTGCAAAGCTGACTGTGTGCTGAAAATGGCCAGCACATGATTTCCCTCCTGGCTCTTCGGCTCTGGTAGCAGAGGCCAGACGTTCGTGCTCTAGTCGCTGTGCCCCGGGGCAGCTGAGAAGCAGCTTTGGAGAGGTTGGATTCAAATGTACTTTTAGGTATGAAACCGAGTAGTGACAGCAATAATGGTGACACCGTTGCAATCCTGACAGTGTGCTGAAGATGTCCAGCACATGCTTTCCCTCCTGGCTCTTCGGCTCTGGGAGCAGAGGCCAGACGTTTGTGCTCTAATCGCTGTGCCCCTGGGCAGCTCAGAGCAAGCTCCGGAGAGGTTGCATTCAAATGGACCTTTAGGTATGAAACCGAGGACCTACAGCAATGATGGTGACACCGTTGCAAAGCTGACTGTGTGCTGAAGATGCCCAGCACATGCTTTCCCTCCTGGCTCTTCGGCTCTGGGAGCAGAGGTCAGACGTTCGTGCACTAATCGCTGTGCCCCTGGGCAGCCGAGAACAAGCTTTGGAGAGGTTGCACTCAAATGGACTTTTAAGTATGAAACCGAGGAGCGACAGCAATGATGGTGACATGGTTGCAAAGCTGACTGTGTGCTGAAGATGCCCAGCATATGATTTCCCTCCTGGCTCTTCGGCTCTGGGAGCAGAGGCCAGACGTTCGTGCAATAATCGCTGTGCCCCTGGGCAGCTGAGAAGCAGCTTTGGAGACGTTGCATTCAAATGTACTTTTAGGTATGAAAGCGAAGAGTGACAGCAAAAATGGTGACACCATCGCAATCGTGACTGTGTGCTGAAGATGCCCAGCACATGCTTTCCCTCCTGGCTCTTCGGCTCTGGGAGCAGAGGCCAGACGTTCGTGCTCTAGTCGCTGTGCCCCGGGACAGCGAGAAGCAGCTTTGGAGAGGTTGCATTCAAATGTACATTTAGGTATGAAACCGAGGAGTGACAGCAATAATGGTGACACCGTTGCAATCCTGACAGTGTGCTGAAGATGCCCAGCCCATGCTTTCACTCCTGGCTCTTCGGCTCTGGGAGCAGAGGCCAGACGTTCGTGCACTAATCGCTGTGCCCCTGGGCAGTCGAGAAAAATCTTTGGAGACGTTGCATTCAAATGGATTTTTAGGCATGAATCCAAGGAGCGACAGCAATGATGGTGACATGGTTGCAAAGCTGACTGTGTGCTGAAGATGCCCAGCACATGATTTCCCTCCTGGCTCTTCGGCTCTGAGTGCAGAGGCCAGACGTTCGTGCTCTACTGACTGTGCTGCTGGGCAGCCAAGAGCAACGTGCAGAGAAGTTGGATTCAAATGACCTTCTAGGTATGAAAGTAAGGAGCGACAGCAATGATGGAGGCACTGTTGCTAAGCTGACTGTGTGCTGAAGATTCTGAGCACAAGCTTTCCCTCCTGGCTCTTCGACTGTGGGAGCAGACGGCAACCGTTCGTGCTCTACTCACTGTGCTGCTGGGCAGCCGAGAGCACGCTCCGAAGAGGGTGCATTCAAATGGACCTTTAGGTATGAAACCGAGGAGCGACAGCAATGATGGTGACACCATTGCAAAGCTGAGTGTGTGCTGAAGATGCCCAGCACATTCTTTCACTCCTGGCTCTTCGGCTCTGGGAGCAGAGGCCAGACGTTCGCGCTCTAGTCGCTGTGCCCCGGGGCAGCTGAGAAGCAGCTTTGGAGAGCTTGCATTCAAATGTACTTTTAGGTATGAAACCGAGGAGTGACAGCAATAATGGTTACACCGTTGCAATCCTGACTGTGTGCTGAAGATGCCCAGCACATGCTTTCACTCCTGGCTCTTCGGCTCTGGGAGCAGAGGCCAGACGTTCGTGCACTAATCGCTGTGCCCCTGGGCAGCCGAGAACAAGCTTTGGAGAGGTTGCATTCAAATGGACCGTTAGGTATGAAACCGAGGAGCGACAGCAATGATGGTGACATGGTTGCAAAGCTGACTGTGTGCTGAAGATGCCCGGCACATGCTTTCCCTCCTGGCTCTTCGCTCTGGGTGCAGAGGCCAGACGTTCGTGCACTAATCGCTGTGCCCCTCGGCAGCTGAGAAGCAGCTTTGGGGAGGTTGCATTCAAATGTACTTTTAAGTATGAAACCGAAGAGTGACAGCAATAATGGTGACACCGTTGCAATCCTGACTGTGTGCTGAAGATGCCCAGCACAAGCTTTCCCTCCTGGCTCTTCGGCTCTGGGAGCAGAGGCCAGACGTTCCTGCACTAATTGCTGTGACCCTGGGCAGCCGAGAACAAGCTTTGGAGAGGTTGCATTCAAATGGACTTTTAGGTATGAAAGCGAGGAGCGACAGCAATGATGGTGACACCGTTGCAAAGCTGACTGTGTGCTGAAGATGCCCAGCACATGCTTTCCCTCCTGGCTCTTCGGCTCTGGGAGCAGAGGCCAGACGTTCGTGCTCTAATCGCTGTGCTACATGGCAGCTCAGAGCAAGCTCCCGAGAGGTTGCATTCAAATGGACTTTTAGGTATGAAACCGTGGAGCGACAGCAATGATGGTGGCACTGTTGCAAAGCTGACTGTGTGCTGAAGATTCTGAGCACCAGCTTTCCCTCCTGGCTCTTCGGCTGTGGGTGCAGAGGCCAAATGTTCATGCTCTATTCACTGTGCTGCTGGGCAGCCGAGAGCAAGCTCCGAAGAGGGTGCATTCAAATGGACTTTTTGGTATGAAACCGAGAAGCGACAGCAATGATGGTGACACGGTTGCAAAGCTGACTGTGTGCTGAAGACGCCCAGCACATGCTTTCCCTCCTGGCTCTTTGGATCTGGGTGCAGAGGCCAGACGTTCGTGCACTAATCCCTGTGACCCTGGGCAGCCGAGAACAAGCTTTGGAGACGTTGCATTTAAATGGACTTTTAGGTATGAAAGAGAGGAGCAACAGCAATGATGGTGACACGGTTGCAAAGCTGACTGTGTGCTGAAGATGCCCAGCACATGCTTTCCCTCCTGGCTCTTCGGCTCTGGGAGCAGAGGCCAGACGTTCGTGCACTAACCGCTGTGCCCCTGGGCAGCCGAGAACAAGCTTTGGAGAGGTTGCACTCAAATGGACTTTTAAGTATGAAACCATGGAGCGACAGCAATGATGGTGACACGGTTGCAAAGCTGACTGTGTGCTGAAGATGCCCAGCACATGCTTTCCCTCCTGGCTCTTCGGCTCTGGGAGCAGAGGCCAGACGTTCGTGCACTAACCGCTGTGCCCCTGGGCAGCCGAGAACAAGCTTTGGAGAGGTTGCACTCAAATGGACTTTTAAGTATGAAACCGAGGAGCGACAGCAATGATGGTGACACCGTTGCAAAGCTGACTGTGTGCTGAAGATGCCCAGCACATGATTTCCCTCCTGCCTCTTCGGCTCTGGGAGCAGAGTCCAGACATTCGTGCTGACCAGTTTAACCCACTCCAGAACAGTTCAATCCAGCCCAGCCCAGTTTAACCCAGTACAGCCATATTTAATGCACTCCAGCTCAATATAATTTAGAACAGCCCAGTTTGACCCAGTCAAACCCAGTTTAATCCAGTCCAGCTCAGTTAGATCCAGCCCAGCCCAGTTCAGTTCACTCTAGCACAGTTTAACCCAGTCCAGCCCAGTTTAATCCAGTCCGGCTCAATTTAACCCAGTCCAGCCCAGTTTAACCCAGGCCAGACCAGTTTAATCCAGTCCAGAACAGATCAATCCAGCCCAGCCCGCTTTAACCCAGTCCAGCCATATTTAATACACTACAGCTCAGTGTAATCCAGACCAGTCCAGCACAATATAATTCCAGTCCAGCTCAGTTTAACCCAGTCCAGAACAGTTTAATTCAGTCCAGAACAGTTCAATCCAGCCCAGCCCACTTTAACCCAGTCCCGCCATATTTGATGCACTCCAGCTCAGTATAATCCAGAACAGCCCAGTTTAACCCAGTGCAGCCCAGTTTAATCCAGTCCAGCTCAGTTTGATCCAGCCCAGCCCAGTTTAACCCAGTGCAGCTCAGTTCAATCCAGTCCAGCTAAGTTTAATCAAACCCATCCCAGTTTAACACAGTCCAGCCTAATTTTACCCTGTCCAGACCAGTTTAATCCAGTCCAGCTCAGTTTGATCCAGCCCAGCCCAGTTTAGTTCACTCCAGCCCAGTTTAACCCAGTCCAGCCCAGTTTAATCCAGTCCAGCTCAGTTCAATCCAGCGCCAGCCCAGGTTAGTTCACTCCAGCACAGTTTAACCCAGCCTAGCCCAGTTTAACCCAGGCCAGCCCAGTTTAATCCGGTCCGGCTCAGTTTAGCCCAGTCCAGCCCTGTTTAATCCAATCCAACCCAATTTAACCCGGTCTAGCCCATTTTAATCCAGTCCAGCCCACTTTAATCAAGTCCAGCCAAGTTTAACCCCGTCCAGCCCAGTTTCATACAGCGTTAGGGTTAGGCCTAGCTTAGCCTAGCCTGCCTTAGATTACCCTAGCCTATCCTAGCTCCCCCTGGGTTAGATTAGATTAGGGGGTTAGGTTTCGGATTAGGTTTATGGTTAGGATTAGGGTAAGAGTTAGGGTCAGATTATTCTGGGCCAGATTAACCCTGGCCAGATTATCCCGGGTCAGATTATCCCGGGTCAGATTATCCCGCGTCAGATTGTCCCGGGTCAGATTATCCCGGGTCAGATTATCCCGGGTCAGATTATCCCGGGTCAGATTATCCCGCGTCAGATTGTCCCAGGTCAGATTATCCCGGGTCAGATTAGAATAGCCTACCAAATTAGACTCCATTGAAATGCTAAATGGCTCTTTGGCTGTGGAAGCAGAGGCCAAACGATCGTGCTCTAATCCCTGTGCTGCTGGGCAGCCGAGAGCAAACTCCGGAGAGGTTCCTTCAAATGGAATTTTTACGTATGATGGTGACACCGTTGCTTTCCCTCCTGGCTCTTCGGCTCTGGGAGAGGAGGCCAGACGTACGTGCTCTACTGACTGTGCTGCTAGGCAGCCAAGAGCAACCAGCAGAGAAGTTGGATTCAAATGAACTTCTACGTATTAAAGTGAGGAGCGACAGCAATGATAGAGGCACCGTTGCACAGCTGACTGCGTGCTCAAGATTCTGAGCACCATCTTTCCATCCTGGCTCTTCGGCTGTGGGAGCAGAGGCCAAACGTTCGTGCTCTACTCACTGTGCTGCTGGGCAGCACAGAGCAACCTCCGGAGAGTGTGCATTCAAATGGCCTTTTAGGTATGAAACCGAGGAGCGAGAGCAATGATGGTGACACCATTGCAAAGCTGACTGTGTGCTGAAGATGCCCAGCACATGCTTTCCATCCTGGCTCTTCGGCTCTGGGAGCAGAGGCCAAACTTTCGTGCACTAATCACTGTCCAGCTGGGCAGCCGAGAACAAGCTTTGGAGACGTTGCATTCAAATGGACTTTTAGGTACGAAAAGCGAGGAGCGACAGCAATGATGGTGAAACTGTTGCAAAGCTGACTGTGTGCTGAAGATACCCAGCACATGCTTTCCCTCCTGGCTCTTCAGCGCTGGGAGCAGAGGGCAGACGTTCGTGCACTAATAGCTGTGTTACTGGGCAGCGGAGAGCAAGCTCCGGAGAGGGTGCATTCAAATAGACTTTTAGGTATGAAACCGAGGAGCGACAGCAGTGATGGTGACACCGTTGCAAAGCTGACTGTGTGCTGAAGATGCCCAGCACATGCTTTCCCTCCTGGCTCTTCGGCTCTGGGAGCAGAGGCCAGATGTTCGTGCACTAATCGCTGTGCCCCTCAGCAGCTGAGAAGCAGCTTTGGAGAGGTTGCATTCAAATGGACATTTAGGTATGAAACCGAAGAGCGACAGCAATGATGGTGACACCGTTGCAAAGCTGAGTGTGAGCTGAAGATGCCCAGCACATGCTTTCCCTCCTGGCTCTTCGGCTCTGGGAGCAGAGGCCAGACGTTCGTGCTCTAGTCGCTGTGCCCCGGGGCAGCTGAGAAGCAGCTTTGGAGAGGTTGCATTCAAAAGTACTTTTAGGTATGAAACCGAGGAGTGACAGCAATAATGGTGACACCGTTGCAATCCTGACTGTGTGCGGAAGATGCCCAGCACATGCTTTCCCTCCTGGCTCTTCGGCTCTGGGAGCAGAGGCCAGACGTTCGTGCACTAATCGCTGTGCCCCTGGGCAGCCGAGAACAAGCTTTGGAGAGGTTGCACTCAAACGGACTTTTAAGTATGAAACCGAGGAGCGACAGCAATGATGGTGACACTGTTGCAAAGCTAACTGTGTGCTGAAGATGCCCAGCACATGCTTTCCCTCCTGGCTCTTCGGCTCTGGGAGCAGAGGCCAGACGTTCGTGCACTAATCGCTGTGCCCCTGGGCAGCTGAGAAGCAGCTTTGGAGACGTTGCATTCAAATGTACTTTTATGTATGAAAGCGAAGAGTGACAGCAATAATGGTGACACCGTTGCAATCGTGACTGTGTGCTGAAGATGCCCAGCACATGCTTTCCCTCCTGGCTCTTCGGCTCTGGGAGCAGAGGTCAGACGTTAGTGCACTAATCGCTCTGCCCCTGGGCAGCTGAGAAGCAGCTTTAGAGAGGTTGCATTCAAATGTACTTTTAGGTATGAAACCGAGGAGTGACAGCATTAATGGTTACACCGTTGCAAACCTGACTGTGTGCTGAAGATGCCCAGCACATGCTTTCCCTCCTGGCTCTTCGACTGTGGGAGCAGACGGCAACCGTTCGTGCTCTACTAACTGTGCTGCTGTGCAGCCGAGAGCAAGTGCCGAAGAGGGTGCATTCAAACGAACCTTTAGGTATGAAACCGAGGAGCGACAGCAATGATGGTGACACGGTTGCAAAGCTGACTGTGTGCTGAAGATGCCCAGCACATGCTTTCCCTCCTGGCTCTTCGGCTCTGGGAGCAGAGGCCAGACGTTCGTGCACTAACCGCTGTGCACCTGGGCAGCCGAGAACAAGCTTTGGAGAGGTTGCACTCAAATGGACTTTTAAGTATGAAACCGAGGAGCGACAGCAATGATGGTGACACCGTTGCAAAGCTGACTGTGTGCTGAAGATGCCCAGCACATGATTTCCCTCCTGGCTCTTCGGCTCTGGGAGCAGAGGCCAGACGTTTGTGCTCTAATCGCTGTCCCCTTGGGCAGCTCAGAGCAAGCTCCGGAGAGGTTGCATTCAAATGGACTTTTAGGTGTGAAACCGAAGAGCGACAGCAATGATGGTGACACCGTTGCAAAGCTGACTGTGTGCTGAAGATGCCCAGCACATGCTTTCCCTCCTGGCTCTTCGGCTCTGGGAGCAGAGGCCAGACCTTCGTGCTCTAGTCGCTGTGCCCCGGTGCAGCTGAGAAGCAGCTTTGGAGAGGTTGCATTCAAATGTACTTTTAGGTATGAAACCGAGGAGTGACAGCAATAATGGTGACACCGTTGCAATCCTGACTGTGTGCTGAAGATGCCCAGCACATGCTTTCACTCCTGTCTCTTCGGCTCTGGGAGCAGATGCCAGACGTTCATGCACTAATCGCAGTGCCCCTGGGCAGCCGAGAAAAAGCTTTGGAGACGTTGCATTCAAATGGATTTTTAGGTATGAAACCGAGGAGCGACAGCAATGATGTTGACACCATTGCAAAGCTGACTGTGTGCTGAAGATGCCCAGCACATGCTTTATCTCCTGGCTCTTCGGCTCTGGGAGCAGAGGCCAGACGTTCATACACTAATCGCTGTGCCCCTGGGCAGCCGAGAACAAGCTTTGGAGAGGTTGCACTCAAATGGACTTTTAAGTATGAAACCGAGGAGCGACAGCAATGATGGTGACACCGTTGCAAAGCTGACAGTGTGCTGAAGATGCCCAGCACATGCTTTCCCTCCTGGCTCTTCGGCTCTGGGAGCAGAGGCCAGACGTTCGTGCTCTAACCGCTGTGCCCCTGGGCAGCTCAGAGCAAGCTCCGGAGAGGTTGCATTCAAATGGACTTTTAGGTATGAAACCGAAGAGCGACAGCAATGATGGTGACACCGTTGCAAAGCTGAGTGTGTGCTGAAGATGCCCAGCACATGCTTTCCCTCCTGGCTCTTCGGCTCTGGGAGCAGAGGCCAGACGTTCGTGCTCTAGTCGCTGTGCCACGGGGCAGCTAAGACGCAGCTTTGGAGAGGTTGCATTGAAATGTACTTTTACGTATGAAACCGAGGAGTGACAGCAATAATGGTGACACCGTTGCAAAGCTGAGTGTGTGCTGAAGATGCCCAGCACATGCTTTCACTCCTGGCTCTTCGGCTCTGGGAGCAGAGGCCAGACGTTCGTGCACTAATCGCTGTGCCCCTGTGCAGCCGAGAACAAGCTTTGGAGACGTTGCATTCAAATGGATTTTTCGGTATGAAACCGAGGAGCGACAGCAATGATGGTGACACCATTGCAAAGCTGACAGTGTGCTGAAGATGCCCAGCACATGCTTCCCCTCCTGGCTCTTCGGCTCTGGGAACAGAGGCCAGACGTTCGTGCACTAATCGCTCTGCCCCTGGGCAGCTGAGAAGCAGCTTTGGAGAGGTTGCATTCAAATGTACTTTTAGGTATGGAACCGAGGAGTGACAGCAATAATGGTGACACCGTTGCAATCCTGACAGTGTGCTGAAGATGCCCAGCACATGCTTTCCCTCCTGGCTCTTCGACTGTGGGAGCAGACGGCAACCGTTCGAGCTCTACTCACTGGGCTGCTGGGCAGCCGAGAGCACGCTCCGAAGAGGGTGCATTCAAATGGACCTTTAGGTATGAAACCGAGGAGCGACAGCAATGATGGTGACACCGTTGCAAAGCTGAATGTGTGCTGAAGATGCCCAGCACATGCTTTCCCTCCTGGCTCTTCGGCTCTGGGAGCAGAGGCCAGACGTTCGTGCTCTAATCGCTGTGCCCCTGGGCAGCTCAGAGCAAGCTCCGGAGAGGTTGCATTCAAATGGACTTTTAGGTATGAAACCGAAGAGCGACAGCAATGATGGTGACACCGTTGCAAAGCTGACTGTGTGCTGAAGATGCCCAGCACATGCTTTCACTCCTGGCTCTTCGGCTCTGGGCGCAGAGGCCAGACGTTCGTGCTCTAGTCGCTGTGCCCCGGAGCAGCTGAGAAGCAGCTTTGGAGAGGTTGCATTCAAATGTACTTTTAGGTATGAAACCGAGGAGTGCCAGCAATAATGGTGACACCGTTGCAATCCTGACTGTGTGCTGAAGATGCCCAGCACATGCTTTCCCTCCTGGCTCTTCGCCTCTGGGAGCAGAGGCCAGACGTTCATGCACTAATCGCTGTGCCCCGGGGCAGCTGAGAAGCAGCTTTGGAGACGTTGCATTCAAAGGTACTTTTAGGTATGAAACGGATGAGTGACAGCAATAATGGTGACACCGTTGCAATCCTGACTGTGTGCTGAAGATGCCCAGCACATGCTTTCCCTCCTGGCTCTTCGGCTCTGGGAGCAGAGGCCAGACGTTCGTGCACTAATCGCTGTGCCCCTGGGCAGCCGAGAACAAGCTTTGGAGAGGTTGCACTCAAATGGACTTTTAAGTATGAAACCGAGGAGCGACAGCAATGATGGTGACATGGTTGCAAAGCTGACTGTGTGCTGAAGATGCCCAGCACATGCTTTCCCTCCTGGCTCTTCGGCTCTGGGAGCAGAGGCCAGACATTCGTGCACTAATCGCTGTGCCCCTGGGCAGCTGAGAAGCAGCTTTGGAGACGTTGCATTCAAATGTACTTTTAGGTATGAAACCGAAGAGCGAAAGCAATAATGGTGACACCGTTGCAATTGTGACTGTGTGCTGAAGATGCCCAGCACATGCTTTCCCTCCTGGCTCTTCGGCTCTGGGAGCAGAGGCCAGACGTTCGTGCTCTAATCGCTGTGACCCTGGGCAGCTCAGAGCAAGCTCCGGAGAGGTTGCATTCAAATGTACTTTTACGTATGAAACCGAAGAGCGACAGCAATGATGGTGACACCGTTGCAAAGCTGAGTGTGTGCTGAAGATGCCCAGCACATGCTTTCCCTCCTGGCTCTTCGGCTCTGGGAACAGAGGCCATACGTTCGTGCTGTAGTCGCTGTGCCCCGGGGCAGCTGAGAAGCAGCTTTGGAGAGGTTGCATTCAAATGTACTTTTAGGTATGAAACCGAGGAGTGACAGCAATGATGGTGACACCGTTGCAATCGTGACTGTGTGCTGAAGTTGCCCAGCACATGCTTTCACTCCTGGCTCTTCGGCTCTGGGAGCAGAGGCCAGACGTTCGTGCACTAATCGCTGTGCTGCTGGGCAGCCGAGAGCAAGCTCCGGAGAGGTTGCATTCAAATGGACTTTTAGGTATGAAACCGAAGAGCGACAGCAATAATGGTGACACCGTTGCAAAGCTGACTGTGTGCTGAAGATGCCCAGCACATGCTTTCCCTCCTGGCTCTTCGGCTCTGGGAGCAGAGGCCAGGCGTTCGTGCTCTAGTCGCTGTGCCCCTGGAAGCCGAGAACAAGCTTTGGAGCGGTTGCATTCAAATGGACTTTTGAGTATGAAACCGAGGAGCAACAGCAATGATGGTGACACCGTTGCAAAGCTGACTGTGTGCTGAAGATGCCCAGCACATGCTTTCCCTCCTGGCTCTTCGGCTCTGGGAGCAGAGGCCAGACATTTTTGCTCTAATCGCTGTGCCCCAGGGCAGCTCAGAGCAAGCTCCGGAGAGGTTGCATTCAAATGTACTTTTAGGTGTGAAACCGAAGAGCGCCAGCAATGATGGTGACACCGTTGCAAAGCTGACTGTGTGCTGAAGATGCCCAGCACATGCTTTCCCTCCTGGCTCTTCGGCTCTGGGAGCAGAGGTCAGACGTTCGTGCTCTACTGACTGTGCTGCTGGGCAGCCGAGAGCAAGCTCCGGAGAGGTTGCATTCAAATGGACTTTTAGGTATGAAACCGAAGAGCGACAGCAATGATGGTGACACCGTTGCAAAGCTGACTGTGTGCTGAAGATGCCCAGCACATGCTTTCCCTCCTGGCTCTTCGGCTCTGGGAGCAGAGGCCAGACGTTCGGGCTCTAATCCCTGTGCCCCTGGGCAGCTGAGAGCAAGCTCCGGAGAGGTTGCATTCAAATGGACTTTTAGGTATGAAACCGAAGAGCGACAGCAATGATGGTGACACCGTTGCAAAGCTGAGTGTGTGCTGAAGATGCCCAGCACATGCTTTCCCTCCTGGCTCTTCGACTGTGGGAGCAGACGGCAACCGTTCGTGCTCTACTCACTGTGCTGCTGGGCAGCCGAGAGCACGCTCCGAAGAGGGTGCATTAAAATGGACCTTTAGGTAGGAAAGCGAGGAGCGACAGCAATGATGGTGACACCGTTGCAAAGCTGAGTGTGTGCTGAAGATGCCCAGCACATGCTTTCCCTCCTGGCTCTTCGGCTCTGGGAGCAGAGGCCAGACGTTCGTGCTCTACTGACTGTGCTGCTGGGCAGCCGAGAGCAAGCTCCGGAGAGGTTGCATTCAAATGGACTTTTAGGTATGAAACCGAAGAGCGACAGCAATGATGGTGACACCGTTGCAAAGCTGAGTGTGTGCTGAAGATGCCCAGCACATGCTTTCCCTCCTGGCTCTTCGGCTCTGGGAGCAGAGGCCAGACGTTCGTGCTCTAGTCGCTGTGCCACGGGGCAGCTAAGACGCAGCTTTGGAGAGGTTGCATTCAAATGTACTTTTAGGTATGAAAGCGAAGAGTGACAGCAATAATGGTGACACCGTTGCAATCCTGACTGTGTGCTGAAGATGCCCAGCACATGCTTTCACTCCTGGCTCTTCGGCTCTGGGAGCAGAGGCCAGACGTTCGTGCACTAATCGCTGTGTCCCTGGGCAGCCGAGAACAAGCTTTGGAGACGTTGCATTCAAATGGATTTTTAGGTATGAAACCGAGGAGCGACAGCAATGATGGTGACACCGTTGCAAAGCTGAGTGTGTGCTGAAGATGCCCAGCACATGCTTTCCCTCCTGGCTCTTCGGCTCTGGGAGCAGAGGCCACACGTTCGTGCACTAATCGCTCTGCCCCTGGGCAGCTGAGAAGCAGCTTTGGAGAGGTTGCATTCAAATGTACTTTTAGGTATGAAACCGAGGAGTGACAGTAATAATGGTGACACCGTTGCAATCCTGACAGTGTGCTGAACATGCCCAGCACATGCTTTCCCTCCTGGCTCTTCGACTGTGGGAGCAGACGGCAACCGTTCGTGCTCTACTCACTGTGCTGCTGGGCAGCCGAGAGCACGCTCCGAAGAGGGTGCATTCAAATGGACCTTTAGGTATGAAAGCGAGGAGCGACAGCAATGATGGTGACACCGTTGCAAAGCTGACTGTGTGCTGAAGATGCCCAGCACATGCTTTCCCTCCTGGCTCTTCGGCTCTGGGAGCAGAGGCCAGACGTTCGTGCTCTAATCGCTGTGCTACATGGCAGCTCAGAGCAAGCTCCCGAGAGGTTGCATTCAAATGGACTTTTAGGTATGAAACCGAAGAGCGACAGCAATGATGGTGACACCATTGCAAAGATGACTGTGTGCTGAAGATGCCCAGCACATGCTTTCACTCCTGGCTCTTCGGCTCTGGGTGCAGAGGCCAGACGTTCGTGCACTAATCGCTGTGCCCCTGTGCAGCCGAGAAAAAGCTTTGGAGACGTTGCATTCAAATGGACTTTTAGGTATGAAACCGAGGAGCGACAGCAATGATGGTGACATGGTTGCAAAGCTGACTGTGTGCTGAAGATGCCCAGCACATGCTTTCCCTCCTGGCTCTTCGGCTCTGGGAGCAGAGGTCAGACATTCGTGCACTAATCGCTGTGCCCCTGGGCAGCTGAGAAGCAACTTTGGAGAGATTTTGCATTCAAATGTACTTTTAGGTATGAAAGCGAAGAGTGATACAATAATGGTGACACCGTTGCAATCGTGACTGTGTGCTGAAGATGCCCAGCACATGCTTTCCCTCCTGGCTCTTCGGCTCTGGGAGCAGAGGCCAGACGTTCCTGCTCTACTGACTGTGCTGCTGGGCAGCCGAGAGCAAGCTCCGGAGAGGTTGCATTCAAATGGACTTTTAGGTATGAAACCGAAGAGCGACAGCAATGATGGTGACACCGTTGCAAAGCTGACTGTGTGCTGAAGATGCCCAGCACATGCTTTCCCTCCTGGCTCTTCGGCTCTGGGAGCAGAGGCCAGACGTTCGTGCTCTAATCCCTGTGCCCCTGGGCAGCTCAGAGCAAGCTCCGGAGAGGTTGCATTCAAATGGACTTTTAGGTATGAAACCGAAGAGTGACAGCAATGATGGTGACACCGTTGCAAAGCTGAGTGTGTGCTGAAGATGCCCAGATCATGCTTTCCCTCCTGGCTCTTCGGCTCTGGGAGCAGAGGCCAGACGTTCGTGCTCTAGTCGCTGTGCCACGGGGCAGCTAAGACGCAGCTTTGGAGAGGTTGCATTCAAATGTACTTTTAGGTATGAAACCGAGGAGTGACAGCAATAATGGTGACACCGTTGCAATCCTGACTGTGTGCTGAAGATGCCCAGCACATGCTTTCACTCCTGGCTCTTCGGCTCTGGGAGCAGAGGCCAGACGTTCGTGCACTAATCGCTGTGCCCCTGGGCAGCCGAGAACAAGCTTTGGAGACGTTGCATTCAAATGGATTTTTAGGTATGAAACCGAGGAGCGACAGCAATGATGGTGACATGGTTGCAATCGTGACTGTGTGCTGAAGATGCCCAGCACATGATTTTCCTCCTGGCTCTTCGGCTCTGGGAGCAGAGACCAGACGTTCATGCACTAATCGCTGTGCCCCTGGAAGCAGAGAACAAGCTTTGGAGAGGTTGCACTCAAATGGACTTTTAAGTATGAAACCGAGGAGCGACAGCAATGATGGTGACACCGTTGCAAAGCTGACTGTGTGCTGAAGATGCCCAGCACATGCTTTCCCTCCTGGCTCTTCGGCTCTGGGAGCAGAGGCCAGACGTTCGTGCTCTAATCGCTGTGACCCTGGGCAGCTCAGAGCAAGCTCCGGAGAGGTTGCATTCAAATGGACTTTTAGGTATGAAACCGAAGAGCGACAGCAATGATGGTCACACCGTTGCAAAGCTGAGTGTGTGCTGAAGATGCCCAGCACATGCTTTCCCTCCTAGCTCTTCGGCTCTGGGAGCAGAGGCCAGACGTTCGTGCTCTAGTCGCTGTGCCACGGGGCAGCTAAGACGCAGCTTTGGAGAGGTTGCATTCAAATGTACTTTTAGGTATGAAACCGAGGAGTGACAGCAATAATGGTGACACCGTTGCAATCCTGACTGTGTGCTTAAGATGCCCAGGACATGCTTTCACTCCTGGCTCTTTGGCTCTGGGAGCTGAGGCCAGACGTTCGTGCACTAATCACTGTGCCCCTGGGCAGCCGAGAACAAGCTTTGGAGAGGTTGCACTCCAATGGACTTTTAAGTATGAAACCGAGGAGCGACAGCAATGATGGTGACATGGTTGCAAAGCTGACTGTGTGCTGAAGATGCCCAGCATATGATTTCCCTCCTGGCTCTTCGGCTCTGGGAGCAGAGGCCAGACGTTCGTGCACTAATCGCTCTGCCCCTGGGCGGCTGAGAAGCAGCTTTGGAGAGGTTGCATTCAAATGTACTTTTAGGTATGAAACCGAGGAGTGACAGCAATAATGGTGACACCGTTGCAATCCTGACAGTGTGCTGAAGATGCCCAGCACATGCTTTCCCTCCTGGCTCTTCGGCTCTGGGAGCAGAGGCCAGATGTTCGTGCCCTACTGACTGTGCTGCTGGGCAGCCAAGAGCAAGCTCCGAAGAGGGTGCATTCAAATGGACCTTTAGGTATGAAAGCGAGGAGCGACAGCAATGATGGTGACACCGTTGCAAAGCTGAGTGTGTGCTGAAGGTGCCCAGCACATGCTTTCCCTCCTGGCTCTTTGGCTCTGGGAGCAGAGGTCAGACGTTCGTGCACTAATCGCTCTGCCCCTGGGCGGCTGAGAAGCAGTTTTGGAGAGGTTGCATTCAAATGTACTTTTAGGTATGAAACCGAGGAGTAACAGCATTAATGGTTACACCACTGCAAACCTGACTGTGTGCTGAAGATGCCCAGCACATGCTTTCCCTCCTGGCTCTTCGACTGTGGGAGCAGACGGCAACCGTTCGTGCTCTACTCACTGTGCTGCTGGGCAGCCGAGAGCAAGTGCCGAAGAGGGTGCATTCAAACGAACCTTTAGGTATGAAACCGAGGAGCGACAGCAATGATGGTGACACCATTGCAAAGCTGACTGTGTGCTGAAGATGCCCAGCACATGCTTTCACTCCTGGCTCTTCGGCTCTGGGAGCAGAGGCCAGACGTTCGTGCACTAATCGCTGTGCCCCTGGGCAGCCGAGAACAAGCTTTGGAGAGGTTGCACTCAAATGGACTTTTAAGTATGAAACCGAGGAGCGACAGCAATGATGGTGACACCGTTGCAAAGCTGACTGTGTGCTGAAGATGCCCAGCACATGATTTCCCTCCTGCCTCTTCGGCTCTGGGAGCAGAGGCCAGACGTTTGTGCTCTAATCGCTGTGCCCCTGGGCAGCTCAGAGCAAGCTCCGGAGAGGTTGCATTCAAATGTACTTTTAGGTGTGAAACCGAAGAGCGACAGCAATGATGGTGACACCGTTGCAAAGCTGACTGTGTGCTGAAGATGCCCAGCACATGCTTTCCCTCCTGGCTCTTCGGCTCTGGGAGCAGAGGCCAGACGTTCCTGCTCTAGTCGCTGTGCCCCGGGGCAGCTGAGAAGCAGCTTTGGAGAGGTTGCATTCAAATGTACTTTTAGGTATGAAACCGAGGAGTGACAGCAATAATGGTGACACCGTTGCAATCCTGACTGTGTGCTGAAGATGCCCAGCACATGCTTTCACTCCTGGCTCTTCGGCTCTGGGAGCAGAGGCCAGACGTTCGTGCACTAATCGCTGTGCCCCTGGGCAGGCGAGAACAAGCTTTGGAGACGTTGCATTCAAATGGATTTTTAGGTATGAAACCGAGGAGCGACAGCAATGATTGTGACATGGTTGCAAAGCTGACTGTGTGCTGAAGATGACCAGCACATGATTTCCCTCCTGGCTCTTCGGCTCCGGGAACAGAGGCCAGACGTTCGTGCACTAATCGCTGTGCCCCTGGGCAGCTGAGAGGCAGCTTTGGAGAGGTTGCATTCAAATGTACTTTTAGGTATGAAAGCGAAGAGTGACAGCAATAATGGTGACACCGTTGATATCCTGACAGTGTGCTGAAGATGCCCAGCACATGCTTTCCCTCCTGGCTCTTCGACTGTGGGAGCAGACGGCAACCGTTCTTGCTCTAATCACTGTGCTGCTGGGCAGCCGAGAGCAAGCGCCGAAGAGGGTGCATTCAAATGGACCTTTAGGTATGAAAGGGAGGAGCGACAGCAATGATGGTGACACCGTTGCAAAGCTGAGTGTGTGCTGAAGATGCCCAGCACATGCTTTCCCTCCTGGCTCTTCGGCTCTGGGAGCAGAGGCCAGACGTTTGTACTCTAATCGCTGTGCCCCTGGGCAGCTCAGAGCAAGCTCTGGAGAGGTTGCATTCAAATGGACCTTTAGGTATGAAACCGAGGAGCTACAGCAATGATGGTGACACCGTTGCAAAGATGACTGTGTGCTGAAGATGCCCAGCACATGCTTTCCCTCCTGGCTCTTCGGCTCTGGGAGCAGAGGTCAGACGTTCGTGCACTAATCGCTCTGCCCCAGGGCAGCTGAGAAGCAGCTTTGGAGAGGTTGCATTCAAATGTACTTTTAGGTATGAAACCGAGGAGTGACAGCATTAATGGTTACACCGTTGCAATCCTGACAGTGTGCTGGAGATGCCCAGCACATGCTTTCCCTCCTGGCTCTTCGACTGTGGGAGCAGACGGCAACCGTTCGTGCTCTACTCACTGTGCTGCTGGGCAGCCGAGAGCAAGCGCCGAAGAGGGTGCATTCAAATGGACCTTTAGGTATGAAAGCGAGGAGCGCCAGCAATGATGGTGACACCATTGCAAAGCTGACTGTGTACTGAAGATGCCCAGCACATTCTTTCACTCCTGGCTCTTCGGCTCTGGGAGCAGAGGCCAGACGTTCGTGCACTAATCGCTGTGCCACTGGGAAGCCGAGAAAAAGCTTTAGAGACGTTGCATTCAAATGGATTTTTAGGTATGAAACCGAGGAGCGACAGCAATGATGGTGACATGGTTGCAATGCTGACTGTGTGCTGAAGATGCCCAGCACATGATTTCCCTCCTGGCTCTTCGGATCTGGGAGCAGAGGCCAGACGTTCGTGCACTAATCCCTGTGCCCCTGGGCAGCCGAGAACAAGCTTTGGAGATGTTGCATTCAAATGGATTTTTAGGTATGAAACCGAGGAGCGACAGCAATGATGGTGACATGGTTGCAAACCTGACTGTGTGCTGAAGATGCCCAGCACATGATTTCCCTCCTGGCTCTTCGGCTCTGGGAGCAGAGGCCAGACGTTCGTGCACTAATCGCTGTGCCCCTGGGCACCTGAGAAGCAGCTTTGGAGACGTTGCATTCAAATGTACTTTTAGGTATGAAAGCGAAGAGTGACAGCAATAATGGTGACACCGTTGCAATCGTGACTGTGTGCTGAAGATGCCCAGCACATGCTTTCCCTCCTGGCTCTTCGGCTCTGGGAGCAGAGGCCAGACATTCGTGCTCTAATCGCTGTGCCCCTGGGCAGCTCAGAGCATGCTCCGGAGAGGTTGCATTCAAATGGACTTTTAGGTATGAAACCGAAGAGCGACAGCAATGATGGTGACACCGTTGCAAAGCTGAGTGTGTGCTGAAGATGCCCAGCACATGCTTTCCCTCCTGGCTCTTCGGCTCTGGGAGCAGAGGCCAGACGTTCGTGCTCTAGTCGCTGTGATGCTGGGCAGCCAAGAGCAAGCTCCGAAGAGGGTGCATTCAAATGGACCTTTAGGTATGAAAGCGAGGAGCGACAGCAATGATGGTGACACCGTTGCAAAGCTGAGTGTGTGCTGAAGATGCCCAGCACATGCTTTCCCTCCTGGCTCTTCGGTTCTGGGAGCAGAGGTCAGACGTTCGTGCACTAATGGCTCTGCCCCGGGCAGCTGAGAAGCAGCTTTGGAGAGGTTGCATTCAAATGTACTTTTAGGTATGAAACCGAGGAGTGACAGCATTAATGGTTACACTGTTGCAATCCTGACAGTGTGCTGAAGATGCCCAGCACATGCTTTCCCTCCTGGCTCTTCGGCTCTGGGAGCAGAGGCCAGACGTTCGTGCACTAATCGCTGTGCCCCTGGGCAGCTGAGAAGCAGCTTTGGAGACGTTGCATTCAAATGTACTTTTAGGTATGAAAGCGAAGAGTGACAGCAATAATGGTGACACCGTTGCAATCGTGACTGTGTGCTGAAGATGCCCAGCACATGCTTTCCCTCCTGGCTCTTCAGCTCTGGGAGCAGAGGCCAGACGTTCGTGCTCTAATCGCTGTGATGCTGGGCAGCCAGGAACAAGCTCCGAAGAGGGTGCATTCAAATGGACCTTTAGGTATGAAAGCGAGGAGCGACAGCAATGATGGTGACATGGTTGCAAAGCTGACTGTGTGCTGAAGATGCCCACCACATGCTTTCCCTCCTGGCTCTTCGGCTCTGGGAGCAGAGGCCAGACGTTCATGCACTAATCGCTGTGCACCTGGGCAGCCGAGAACAAGCTTTGGAGAGATTGCACTCAAATGGACTTTTAAGTGTGAAACCGAGGAGCGCCAGCAATGATGGTGACACCGTTGCAAAGCTGACTGTGTGCTGAAGATGCCCAGCACATGCTTTCCCTCCTGGCTCTTCGGCTCTGGGAGCTGAGGCCAGACGTTCGTGCACTAAACCCTGTGCCCCTGGGCAGCCGAGAACAAGCTTTGGAGATGTTGCATTCAAATGGATTTTTAGGTATGAAACCGAGGAGCGACAGCAATGATGGTGACATGGTTGCAAAGCTGACTGTGTGCTGAAGATGCCCAGCACATGATTTCCCTCCTGGCTCTTCGGCTCTGGGAGCAGAGGCCAGACGTTCGTGCACTAATCGCTGTGCCCCTGCGCAGCTGAGAAGCAGCTTTGGAGACGTTGCATTCAAATGTACTTTTAGGTATGAAAGCGAAGAGTGACAGCAATAATGGTGACACCGTTGCAATCGTGACTGTGTGCTGAAGATGCCCAGCACATGCTTTCCCTCCTGGCTCTTCGGCTCTGGGAGCAGAGGCCAGACGTTCGTGCTCTAATCGCTGTGATGCTGGGCAGCCAAGGACAAGCTCCGAAGAGGGTGCATTCAAATGGACCTTTAGGTATGAAAGCGAGGAGCGACAGCAATGATGGTGACACAGTTGCAAAGCTGACTGTGTGCTGAAGATGCCCAGCACATGCTTTCCCTCCTGGCTCTTCGGCTCTGGGAGAAGAGGTCAGACGTTCGTGCACTAATCGCTCTGCCCCTGGGCAGCTGAGAACCAGGTTTGGAGAGGTTGCATTCAAATGGACTTTTAGGTATGAAAGCGAGGAGTGACAGCATTAACGGTTACACTGTTGCAATCCTGACAGTGTGCTGAAGATGCCCAGTACATGCTTTCACTCCTGGCTCTTCGGCTCTGGGAGCAGAGGCCAGACGTTCGTGCACTAATCCCTGTGCCCCTGGGCAGGCGAGAACAAGCTTTGGAGAGGTTGCACTCAAATGGACTTTTAAGTATGAAACCGAGGAGCGACAGCAATGATGGTGACACCGTTGCAAAGCTGACTGTGTGCTGAAGATGCCCAGCACATGCTTTCCCTCCTGGCTCTTCGGCTCTGGGAGCAGAGGCCAGACGTTCGTGCTCTAATCGCTGTGCCCCTGGGCAGCTCAGAGCAAGCTCCGGAGAGGTTGCATTCAAATGGACTTTTAGGTATGAAACCGAAGAGCGACAGCAATGATGGTGACACCGTTGCAAAGCTGACTGTGTGCTGAAGATGCCCAGCACATGCTTTCCCTCCTGGCTCTTCGGCTCTGGGAGCAGAGGCCAGACGTTCATGCACTAATCGCTCTGCCCCTGGGCAGCTGAGAAGCAGCTTTGGAGAGGTTGCATTCAAATGTACTTTTAGGTATGAAACCGAGGAGTGACAGCAATAATGGTGACACCGTTGCAATCCTGACAGTGTGCTGAAGATGCCCAGCACATGCTTTCCCTCCTGGCTCTTCGGCTCTGGGAGCAGAGGCCAGATGTTCGTGCCCTACTGACTGTGCTGCTGGGCAGCCAAGAGCAAGCTCCGAAGAGGGTGCATTCAAATGGACCTTTAGGTATGAAACCGAGGAGCGACAGCAATGATGGTGACACCGTTGCAAAGCTGACTGTGTGCTGAAGATGCCCAGCACATGCTTTCCCTCCTGGCTCTTCGGCTCTGGGAGCAGAGGTCAGACGTTTGTGCACTAATCGCTCTGCCCCTGGGCGGCTGAGAAGCAGTTTTGGAGAGGTTGCATTCAAATGTTCTTTTAGGTATGAAACCGAGGAGTGACAGCATTAATGGTTACACCACTGCAAACCTGACTGTGTGCTGAAGATGCCCAGCACATGCTTTCCCTCCTGGCTCTTCGACTGTGGGAGCAGACGGCAACCGTTCGTGCTCTACTCACTGTGCTGCTGGGCAGCCGAGAGCAAGTGCCGAAGAGGGTGCATTCAAACGAACCTTTAGGTATGAAACCGAGGAGCGACAGCAATGATGGTGACACCATTGCAAAGCTGACTGTGTGCTGAAGATGCCCAGCACATGCTTTCACTCCTGGCTCTTCGGCTCTGGGAGCAGAGGCCAGACGTTCGTGCACTAATCGCTGTGCCCCTGGGCAGCTGAGAACAAGCTTTGGAGAGGTTGCACTCAAATGGACTTTTAAGTATGAAACCGAGGAGCGACAGCAATGATGGTGACACCGTTGCAAAGCTGACTGTGCGCTGAAGATGCCCAGCACATGCTTTCCCTCCTGCCTCTTCGGCTCTGGGAGCAGAGGCCAGACGTTTGTGCTCTAATCGCTGTGCCCCTGGGCAGCTCAGAGCAAGCTCCGGAGAGGTTGCATTCAAATGGACTTTTAGGTGTGAAACCGAAGAGCGACAGCAATGATGGTGACACCGTTGCAAAGCTGACTGTGTGCTGAAGATGCCCAGCACATGCTTTCACTCCTGGCTCTTCGGCTCTGGGAGCAGAGGCCAGACGTTCCTGCTCTAGTCGCTGTGCCCCGGGGCAGCTGAGAAGCAGCTTTGGAGAGGTTGCATTCAAATGTACTTTTAGGTATGAAACCGAGGAGTGACAGCAGTAATGGTGACACCGTTGCAATCCTGACTGTGTGCTGAAGATGCCCAGCACATGCTTTCCCTCCTGGCTCTTCGGCTCTGGGAGCAGAGGCCAGACGTTCGTGCACTAATCGCTGTGCCCCTGGGCAGCCGAGAAAAAGCTTTGGAGACGTTGCATTCAAATGGATTTTTAGGTATGAAACCGAGGAGCGACAGCAATGATGGTGACATGGTTGCAAAGCTGACTGTGTGCTGAAGATGACCAGCACATGATTTCCCTCCTGGCTCTTCGGCTCCGGGAACAGAGGCCAGACGTTCGTGCACTAATCGCTGTGCCCCTGGGCAGCTGAGAGGCAGCTTTGGAGAGGTTGCAATCAAATGTACTTTTAGGTATGAAAGCGAAGAGTGACAGCAATAATGGTGACACCGTTGCAATCCTGACAGTGTGCTGAAGATGCCCAGCACATGCTTTCCCTCCTGGCTCTTCGACTGTGGGAGCAGACGGCAACCGTTCTTGCTCTACTCACTGTGCGGCTGGGCAGCCGAGAGCAAGCGCCGAAGAGGGTGCATTCAAATGGACCTTTAGGTATGAAAGCGAGGAGCGACAGCAATGATGGTGACACCGTTGCAAAGCTGACTGTGTGCTGAAGATGCCCAGCACATGCTTTCCCTCCTGGCTCTTCGGCTCTGGGAGCAGAGGCCAGACGTTTGTACTCTAATCGCTGTGCCCCAGGGCAGCTCAGAGCAAGCTCCGGAGAGGTTGCATTCAAATGGACCTTTAGGTATGAATCCGAGGAGCTACAGCAATGATGGTGACACCGTTGCAAAGATGACTGTGTGCTGAAGATGCCCAGCACATGCTTTCCCTCCTGGCTCTTCGGCTCTGGGAGCAGAGGTCAGACGTTCGTGCACTAATCGCTCTGCCCCAGGGCAGCTGAGAAGCAGCTTTGGAGAGGTTGCATTCAAATGTACTTTTAGGTATGAAACCGAGGAGTGACAGCATTAATGGTTACACCGTTGCAATCCTGACAGTGTGCTGGAGATGCCCAGCACATGCTTTCCCTCCTGGCTCTTCGGCTCTGGGAGCAGAGGCCAGACGTTCGTGCTCTACTGACTGTGCTGCTGGGCAGCCAAGAGCAAGCGCCGAAGAGGGTGCATTCAAATGGACCTTTAGGTATGATAGCGAGGAGCGCCAGCAATGATGGTGACACCATTGCAAAGCTGACTGTGTGCTGAAGATGCCCAGCACATTCTTTAACTCCTGGCTCTTCGGCTCTGGGAGCAGAGGCCAGACGTTCGTGCACTAATCGCTGTGCCACTCGGAAGCCGAGAAAAAGCTTTAGAGACGTTGCATTCAAATGGATTTTTAGGTATGAAACCGAGGAGCGACAGCAATGATGGTGACATGGTTTCAATGCTGACTGTGTGCTGAAGATGCCCAGCACATGATTTCCCTCCTGGCTCTTCGGCTATGGGAGCAGAGGCCAGACGTTCATGCACTAATCCCTGTGCCCCTGGGCAGCCGAGAACAACCTTTGGAGATGTTGCATTCAAATGCATTTTCAGGTATGAAACCGAGGAGCGACAGCAATGATGGTGACATGGTTGCAAACCTGACTGTGTGCTGAAGATGCCCAGCACATGATTTCCCTCCTGGCTCTTCGGCTCTGGGAGCAGAGGCCAGACGTTCGTGCACTAATCGCTGTGCCCCTGGGCAGCTGAGAAGCAGCTTTGGAGACGTTGCATTCAAATGTACTTTTAGGTATGAAAGCGAAGAGTGACAGCAATAATGCTGACACCGTTGCAATCGTGACTGTGTGCTGAAGATGCCCAGCACATGCTTTCCCTCCTGGCTCTTCGGCTCTGGGAGCAGAGGCCAGACGTTCGTGCTCTAGTCCCTGTGCCACGGGGCAGCTAAGACGCAGCTTTGGAGAGGTTGCATTCAAATGTACTTTTAGGTATGAAACCGAGGAGTGACAGCAATAATGGTGACACCGTTGCAATCCTGACAGTGTGCTGAACATGCCCAGCACATGCTTTCCCTCCTGGCTCTTCGACTGTGGGAGCAGACGGCAACCGTTCGTGCTCTACTCACTGTGCTGCTGGGCAGCCGAGAGCACGCTCCGAAGAGGGTGCATTCAAATGGACCTTTAGGTATGAAACCGAGGAGCGACAGCAATGATGGTGACACCGTTGTAATCCTGACAGTGTGCTGAAGATGCCCAGCACATGCTTTCCCTCCTGGCTCTTCGGCTCTGGGAGCAGAGGCCAGACGTTCGTGCTCTAGTCGCTGTGCCCCGGGGCAGCTGAGAAGCAGCTTTGGAGAGGTTGCATTCAAATGTACTTTTAGGTATGAAACCGAGGAGTGACAGCAATAATGGTGACACCGTTGCAATCCTGACAGTGTGCTGAAGATGCCCAGCACATGCTTTCCCTCCTGGCTCTTCGCCTCTGGGAGCAGAGGCCAGACGTTCATGCAGTAATCGCTGTGCCCCTGGGCAGCCGAGAACAAGCTTTGGAGACGTTGCATTCAAATGGAATTCTAGGTATAAAACCGAGGAGCGACAGCACTGATGGTGACACCATTGCAAAGCTGACTGTGTGCTGAAGATGCCCAGCACATGCTTTCCCTCCTGGCTCTTCGGCTCTGGGAGCAGAGGCCAGACGTTCGTGCTCTAATCGCTGTGCCCCTGGGCAGCTCAGAGCAAGCTCCGGAGAGGTTGCATTCAAATGGACTTTTAGGTATGAAACCGAAGAGCGACAGCAATGATGGTGACACTGTTGCAAAGCTGGCTGTGTGCTGAAGATGCCCAGCATATGATTTCCCTCCTGGCTCTTCGGCTCTGGGAGCAGAGGCCAGACGTTCGTGCTCTAGTCGCTGTGCCCCGGGGCAGCTGAGAAGCAGCTTTGGAGAGGTTGCATTCAAATGGACTTTTAGGTATGAAACCGAAGAGCGACAGCAATGATGGTGACACTGTTGCAAAGCTGGCTGTGTGCTGAAGATGCCCAGCACATGCTTTCACTCCTGGCTCTTCGGCTCTGGGAGCAGAGGCCAGACGTTCGTGCACTAATCGCTGTGTCCCTGGGCAGCTGAGAAAAAGCTTTGGAGAGGTTGCACTCAAATGGACTTTTAAGTATGAAACCGAGGAGCTACAGCAATGATGGTGACATGGTTGCAAAGCTGACTGTGTGCTGAAGATGCCCAGCATATGATTTCCCTCCTGGCTCTTCGGCTCTGGGAGCAGAGGCCAGACATTCGTGCACTAATCGCTGTGCCCCTGGGCAGCTGAGAAGCAGCTTTGGAGAGGTTGCATTCAAATGTACTTTTAGGTATGAAAGCGAGGAGCGACAGCAATGATGGTGACACCGTTGCAAAGCTGACTGTGTGCTGAAGATGCCCAGCACATGCTTTCCCTCCTGGCTCTTCGGCTCTGGGAGCAGAGGTCATGCGTTCGTGCACTAATCGCTCTGCCCCTGGGCGGCTGAGAAGCAGCTTTGGAGAGGTTGCATTCAAATGTACTTTTAGGTATGAAACCAAGGAGTGACAGCATTAATGGTGACACCGGTGCAATCCTGACAGTGTGCTGAAGATGCCCAGCACATGCTTTCCCTCCTGGCTCTTCGACTGTGGGAGCAGACGGCAACCGTTCGTGCTCTACTCACTGTGCTCCTGGGAAGCCGAGAGCACGCTCCGAAGAGGGTGCATTCAAACGAACCTTTAGGTATGAAACCGAGGAGCGACAGCAATGATGGTGACACCCTTGCAAAGCTGACTGTGTGCTGAAGATGCCCAGCACATGCTTTCCCTCCTGGCTCTTCGGCTCTGGGAGCAGAGGCCAGACGTTCGTGCTCTAGTCGCTGTGCCACGGGGCAGCTGAGAAGCAGCTTTGGAGATGTTGCATTCATATGTACTTTTAGGTATGAAAGCGAAGAGTGACAGCAATAATGGTGACACCGTTGCAATCGTGACTGTGTGCTGAAGATGCCCAGCACATGCTTTCCTTCCTGGCTCTTCGGCTCTGGGAGCAGAGGCCAGACGTTTGTGCTCTACTGACTGTGCTGCTGGGCAGCCAAGAGCAAGCTCCGAAGAGGGTGCATTCAAATGGACCTTTAGGTATGAAAGCGAGGAGCGACAGCAATGATGGTGGCACCGTTGCAAAGCTGACTGTGTGCTGAAGATGCCCAGCACATGCTTTCCCTCCTGGCTCTTCGGCTCTGGGAGCAGAGGCCAGACGTTCGTGCTCTAGTCGCTGTGGCCCGGGGCAGCTGAGAAGCAGCTTTGGAGAGCTTGCATTCAAATGTACTTTTAGGTATGAAACCAAGGAGTGACAGCAATAATGGTGACACCGTTGCAAAGCTGAGTGTGTGCTGAAGATGCCCAGCACATGCTTTCACTCCTGGCTCTTCGGCTCTGGGAGCAGAGGCCAGACGTTCGTGCTCTAGTCGCTGTGCTGCTGGGCAGCCAAGAGCAAGCTCCGAAGAGGGTGCATTCAAATGGACCTTTAGGTATGAAACCGAGGAGTGACAGCATTAATGGTTACACCGTTGTAATCCTGACAGTGTGCTGAAGATGCCCAGCACATGCTTTCCCTCCTGGCTCTTCGGCTCTGGGAGCAGAGGCCAGACGTTCGTGCTCTAGTCGCTGTGCCCCGGGGCAGCTGAGAAGCAGCTTTGGAGAGGTTGCATTCATATGTACTTTTAGGTATGAAACTGAGGAGTGACAGCAATAATGGTGACACCGTTGCAATCCTGACTGTGTGCTGAAGATGCCCAGCACATGCTTTCACTCCTGGCTCTTCGGCTCTGGGAGCAGAGGCCAGACGTTCGTGCACTAATCGCTGTGCCCCTGGGCAGCCGAGAAAAAGCTTTGGAGACGTTGCATTCAAATGGATTTTTAGGTATGAAACCGAGGAGCGACAGCAATGATGGTGACACCGTTGCAATGCTGACTGTGTGCTGAAGATGCCCAGCATATGATTTCCCTCCTGGCTCTTCGGCTCTGGGAGCAGAGGCCAGACGTTCCTGCACTAATCGCTGTGCCCCTGGGCCGCCGAGAACAAGCTTTGGAGACGTTGCACTCAAATGGACTTTTAAGTATGAAACCGAGGAGCGACAGCAATGATGGTGACACCGTTGCAAAGCTGACTGTGTGCTGAAGATGCCCAGCACATGCTTTCCCTCCTGGCTCTTCGGCTCTGGGAGCAGAGGCCAGACGTTCGTGCTCTAATCGCTGTGCCCCTGGGCAGCTCAGAGCAAGCTCCGGAGAGGTTGCATTCAAATGGAATTTTAGGTATGAAACCGAAGAGCGACGGCAATGCTGGTGACACCGTTGCAAAGCTGACTGTGTGCTGAAGATGCCCAGCACATGATTTCCCTCCTGGCTCTTCGGCTCTGGGAGCAGAGGCCAGACGTTCGTGCTCTAGTCGCTGTGCCCCGGGGCAGCTGAGAAGCAGCTTTGGAGAGGTTGCATTCAAATGTACTTTTAGGTATGAAACCGAGGAGTGACAGCAATAATGGTGACACCGTTGCAATCCTGACTGTGTGCTGAAGATGCCCAGCACATGCTTTCCCTCCTGGCTCTTCGGCTCTGGGAGCAGAGGCCAGACGTTCGTGCTCTAGTCGCTGTGCTGCTGGGCAGCCAAGAGCAAGCTCCGAAGAGGGTGCATTCAAATGGACCTTTAGGTATGAAACCGAGGAGTGACAGCATTAATGGTTACACCGTTGCAATCCTGACAGTGTGCTGAAGATGCCCAGCACATGCTTTCCCTCCTGGCTCTTCGGCTCTGGGAGCAGAGGTCAGACATTCATGCACTAATCGCTCTGCCCCAGGGCAGCTGAGAAGCAGCTTTGGAGAGGTTGCATTCAAATGTACTTTTAGGTATGAAACCAAGGAGTGACCGCATTAATGGTGACACCGTTGCAATCCTGACAGTGTGCTGAAGATGCCCAGCACATGCTTTCCCTCCTGGTTCTTCGACTGTGGGAGCAGACGGCAACCGTTCGTGCTCTACTCACTGTGCTCCTGGGCAGCCGAGAGCACGCTCCGAAGAGGGTGCATTCAAATGGACCTTTAGGTATGAAACCGAGGAGCGACAGCAATGATGGTGACATCGTTGCAAAGCTGAGTGTGTGCTGAAGATGCCCAGCACATGCTTTCCCTCCTGGCTCTTCGGCTCTGGGAGCAGAGGCCAGACGTTCGTGCTCTAATCACTGTGCCCCTGGGCAGCTCAGAGCAAGCTCCGGAGAGGTTGCATTCAAATGGACTTTTAGGTATGAAACCGAGGAGCGACAGCAATGATGGTGACACCGTTGCAAAGCTGAGTGTGTGCTGAAGATGCCCAACACATGCTTTCCCTCCTGGCTCTTCGGCTCTGGGAGCAGAGGCCAGACGTTCGTGCTCTAGTCGCTGTGCCCCGGGGCAGCTGAGAAGCAGCTTTGGAGAGGTTGCATTCATATGTACTTTTAGGTATGAAACCGAGGTGTGACAGCAATAATGGTGACACCGTTGCAATCCTGACTGTGTGCTAAAGATGCCCAGCACATGCTTTCACTCCTGGCTCTTTGGCTCTGGGAGCAGAGGCCAGACGTTCGTGCACTAATCGCTGTGCCCCTGGGCAGTTGAGAAAAAGCTTTGGAGACGTTGCATTCAAATGGATTTTTAGGTATGAAACCGAGGAGCGACAGCAATGATGGTGACATGGTTGCAAAGCTGACTGTGTGCTGAAGATGCCCAGCATATGATTTCCCTCCTGGCTCTTCGGCTCTGGGAGCAGAGGCCAGACGTTCCTGCACTAATCGCTGTGCCCCTGGGCCGCCGAGAACAAGCTTTGGAGAGGTTGCACTCAAATGGACTTTTAAGTATGAAACCGAGGAGCGACAGCAATGATGGTGACACCGTTGCAAAGCTGACTGTGTGCTGAAGATGCCCAGCACATGCTTTCCCTCCTGGCTCTTCGGCTCTGGGAGCAGAGGCCAGACGTTCGTGCTCTAATCGCTGTGCCCCTGGGCAGCTCAGAGCAAGCTCGGGAGAGCTTGCATTCAAATGGAATTTTAGGTATGAAACCGAAGAGCGACGGCAATGATGGTGACACCGTTGCAAAGCTGACTGTGTGCTGAAGATGCCCAGCACATGATTTCCCTCCTGGCTCTTCGGCTCTGGGAGCAGAGGCCAGACGTTCGTGCTCTAGTCGCTGTGCCCCGGGGCAGCTGAGAAGCAGCTTTGGAGATGTTGCATTCAAATGTACTTTTAGGTATGAAACCGAGGAGTGACAGCAATAATGGTGACACCGTTGCAATCCTGACTGTGTGCTGAAGATGCCCAGCACATGCTTTCCCTCCTGGCTCTTCGGCTCTGGGAGCAGAGGCCAGACGTTCGTGCTCTAGTCGCTGTGCTGCTGGGCAGCCAAGAGCAAGCTCCGAAGAGGGTGCATTCAAATGGACCTTTAGGTATGAAACCGAGGAGTGACAGCATTAATGGTTACACCGTTGCAATCCTGACAGTGTGCTGAAGATGCCCAGCACATGCTTTCCCTCCTGGCTCTTCGGCTCTGGGAGCAGAGGTCAGACATTCATGCACTAATCGCTCTGCCCCAGGGCAGCTGAGAAGCAGCTTTGGAGAGGTTGCATTCAAATGTACTTTTAGGTATGAAACAAAGGAGTGACCGCATTAATGGTGACACCGTTGCAATCCTGACAGTGTGCTGAAGATGCCCAGCACATGCTTTCCCTCCTGGTTCTTCGACTGTGGGAGCAGACGGCAACCGTTCGTGCTCTACTCACTGTGCTCCTGGGCAGCCGAGAGCACGCTCCGAAGAGGGTGCATTCAAATGGACCTTTAGGTATGAAACCGAGGAGCGACAGCAATGATGGTGACATCGTTGCAAAGCTGAGTGTGTGCTGAAGATGCCCAGCACATGCTTTCCCTCCTGGCTCTTCGGCTCTGGGAGCAGAGGCCAGACGTTCGTGCTCTAATCACTGTGCCCCTGGGCAGCTCAGAGCAAGCTCCGGAGAGGTTGCATTCAAATGGACTTTTAGGTATGAAACCGAGGAGCGACAGCAATGATGGTGACACCGTTGCAAAGCTGAGTGTGTGCTGAAGATGCCCAACACATGCTTTCCCTCCTGGCTCTTCGGCTCTGGGAGCAGAGGCCAGACGTTCGTGCTCTAGTCGCTGTGCCCCGGGGCAGCTGAGAAGCAGCTTTGGAGAGGTTGCATTCATATGTACTTTTAGGTATGAAACCGAGGTGTGACAGCAATAATGGTGACACCGTTGCAATCCTGACTGTGTGCTAAAGATGCCCAGCACATGCTTTCACTCCTGGCTCTTCGGCTCTGGGAGCAGAGGCCAGACGTTCGTGCACTAATCGCTGTGCCCCTGGGCAGTTGAGAAAAAGCTTTGGAGACGTTGCATTCAAATGGATTTTTAGGTATGAAACCGAGGAGCGACAGCAATGATGGTGACATGGTTGCAAAGCTGACTGTGTGCTGAAGATGCCCAGCATATGATTTCCCTCCTGGCTCTTCGGCTCTGGGAGCAGAGGCCAGACGTTCCTGCACTAATCGCTGTGCCCCTGGGCCGCCGAGAACAAGCTTTGGAGACGTTGCACTCAAATGGACTTTTAAGTATGAAACCGAGGAGCGACAGCAATGATGGTGACACCGTTGCAAAGCTGACTGTGTGCTGAAGATGCCCAGCACATGCTTTCCCTCCTGGCTCTTCGGCTCTGGGAGCAGAGGCCAGACGTTCGTGCTCTAATCGCTGTGCCCCTGGGCAGCTCAGAGCAAGCTCGGGAGAGGTTGCATTCAAATGGAATTTTAGGTATGAAACCGAAGAGCGACGGCAATGATGGTGACACCGTTGCAAAGCTGACTGTGTGCTGAAGATGCCCAGCACATGATTTCCCTCCTGGCTCTTCGGCTCTGGGAGCAGAGGCCAGACGTTCGTGCTCTAGTCGCTGTGCCCCGGGGCAGCTGAGAAGCAGCTTTGGAGATGTTGCATTCAAATGTACTTTTAGGTATGAAACCGAGGAGTGACAGCAATAATGGTGACACCGTTGCAATCCTGACTGTGTGCTGAAGATGCCCAGCACATGCTTTCACTCCTGGCTCTTCGGCTCTGGGAGCAGAGGCCAGACATTCGTACTCTAATCGCTGTGCCCCAGGGCAGCTCAGAGCAAGCTGCGGCGAGGTTGCATTCAAATAGACTTTTAGGTATGAAACCGAGGAGCGACAGCAATGATGGTGAAACCGTTGCAAAGCTGACTGTGTGCTGAAAATGCCCAGCACATGATTTCCCTCCTGGCTCTTCGGCTCTGGGAGCAGAGGCCAGACGTTCGTGCTCTAATCGCTGTGCCCCTGGGAAGCTCAGAGCAAGCTCCAGAGAGGTTGCATTCAAATGGACTTTTAGGTATGAAACCGAAGAGCGACAGCAATGATGGTGACACTGTTGCAAAGCTGGCTGTGTGCTGAAGATGCCCAGCACATGCTTTCACTCCTGGCTCTTCGGCTCTGGGAGCAGAGGCCAGACGTTCGTGCACTAATCGCTGTGCCCCTGGGCAGCCGAGAACAAGCTTTGGAGAGGTTGCACTCAAATGGACTTTTAAGTGTGAAACCGAGGAGCGACAGCAATGATGGTGACACCGTTGCAAAGCTGACTGTGTGCTGAAGATGCCCAGCACATGCTTTCCCTCCTGGCTCTTCGGCTCTGGGAGCAGAGGCCAGACGTTCGTGCACTAATCGCTGTGCCCCTGGGCAGCCGAGAAGCAGCTTCGGAGCCGTTGCATTCAAATGTACTTTTAGGTATGAAAGCGAAGAGTGACAGCAATAATGGTGACACCGTTGCAATCCTGACTGTGTGCTGAAGATGCCCAGCACATGCTTTCCTTCCTGGCTCTTCGGCTCTGGGAGCAGAGGCCAGACGTTCGTGCTCTACTGACTGTGCTGCTGGGCAGCCAAGAGCAAGCTCCGAAGAGGGTGCATTCAAATGGACCTTTAGGTATGAAAGCGAGGAGCGACAGCAATGATGGTGACACCGTTGCAAAGCTGACTGTGTGCTGAAGATGCCCAGCACATGCTTTCCCTCCTGGCTCTTCGGCTCTGGGAGCAGAGGCCAGACGTTCGTGCTCTAGTCGCTGTGGCCCGGGGCAGCTGAGAAGCAGCTTTGGAGAGCTTGCATTCAAATGTACTTTTAGGTATGAAACCAAGGAGTGACAGCAATAATGGTGACACCGTTGCAAAGCTGACTGTGTGCTGAAGATGCCCAGCACATGCTTTCACTCCTGGCTCTTCGGCTCTGGGAGCAGAGGCCAGACGTTCGTGCTCTAGTCGCTGTGCTGCTGGGCAGCCAAGAGCAAGCTCCGAAGAGGGTGCATTCAAATGGACCTTTAGGTATGAAACCGAGGAGTGACAGCATTAATGGTTACACCGTTGTAATCCTGACAGTGTGCTGAAGATGCCCAGCACATGCTTTCCCTCCTGGCTCTTCGGCTCTGGGAGCAGAGGCCAGACGTTCGTGCTCTAGTCGCTGTGCCCCGGGGCAGCTGAGAAGCAGCTTTGGAGAGGTTGCATTCATATGTACTTTTAGGTATGAAACTGAGGAGTGACAGCAATAATGGTGACACCGTTGCAATCCTGACTGTGTGCTGAAGATGCCCAGCACATGCTTTCACTCCTGGCTCTTCGGCTCTGGGAGCAGAGGCCAGACGTTCGTGCACTAATCGCTGTGCCCCTGGGCAGCCGAGAAAAAGCTTTGGAGACGTTGCATTCAAATGGATTTTTAGGTATGAAACCGAGGAGCGACAGCAATGATGGTGACACCGTTGCAATGCTGACTGTGTGCTGAAGATGCCCAGCATATGATTTCCCTCCTGGCTCTTCGGCTCTGGGAGCAGAGGCCAGACGTTCCTGCACTAATCGCTGAGCCCCTGGGCCGCCGAGAACAAGCTTTGGAGACGTTGCACTCAAATGGACTTTTAAGTATGAAACCGAGGAGCGACAGCAATGATGGTGACACCGTTGCAAAGCTGACTGTGTGCTGAAGATGCCCAGCACATGCTTTCCCTCCTGGCTCTTCGGCTCTGGGAGCAGAGGCCAGACGTTCGTGCTCTAATCGCTGTGCCCCTGGGCAGCTCAGAGCAAGCTCCGGAGAGGTTGCATTCAAATGGAATTTTATTTATGAAACCGAAGAGCGACGGCAATGCTGGTGACACCGTTGCAAAGCTGACTGTGTGCTGAAGATGCCCAGCACATGATTTCCCTCCTGGCTCTTCGGCTCTGGGAGCAGAGGCCAGACGTTCGTGCTCTAGTCGCTGTGCCCCGGGGCAGCTGAGAAGCAGCTTTGGAGAGGTTGCATTCAAATGTACTTTTAGGTATGAAACCGAGGAGTGACAGCAATAATGGTGACACCGTTGCAATCCTGACTGTGTGCTGAAGATGCCCAGCACATGCTTTCACTCCTGGCTCTTCGGCTCTGGGAGCAGAGGCCAGACGTTCGTGCTCTAATCGCTGTGCCCCTGGGCAGCTCAGAGCAAGCTCCGGAGAGGTTGCATTCAAATAGACTTTTAGGTATGAAACCGAGGAGCGACAGCAATGATGGTGACACCGTTGCAAAGCTGACTGTGTGCTGAAGATGCCCAGCACATGATTTCCCTCCTGGCTCTTCGGCTCTGGGAGCAGAGGCCAGACGTTCGTGCTCTAGTCGCTGTGCCCCTGGGCAGCCGAGAAGCAGCTTTGGAGAGGTTGCATTCAAATGTACTTTTAGGTATGAAACCGAGGAGCGACAGCAATGATGGTGACACCGTTGCAAAGCTGACTGTGTGCTGAAGATGCCCAGCACATGCTTTCACTCCTGGCTCTTTGGCTCTGGGAGCAGAGGCCAGACGTTCGTGCACTAATCGCTGTGCCCCTGGGCAGCCGAGAACAAGCTTTGGAGAGGTTGCACTCAAATGGACTTTTAAGTATGAAACCGAGGAGCGACAGCAATGATGGTGACACCATTGCAAAGCTGACTGTGTGCTGAAGATGCCCAGCATATGATTTCCCTCCTGGCTCTTCGGCGCTGGGAGCAGAGGCCAGACGTTCATGCACTAATCGCTCTGCCCCTGGACAGCTGAGAAGCAGCTTTGGAGACGTTGCATTCAAATGTACTTTTAGGTATGAAACCGAGGAGCGACAGCATTAATGGTTACACCGTTGAAATCCTGACAGTGTGCTGAAGATGCCCAGCACATGCTTTCCCTCCTGGCTCTTCGGCTCTGGGAGCAGAGGCCAGACATTTGTGCTCTAATAGCTGTGCCCCTGGGCAGCTCAGAGCAAGCTCCGGAGAGGTTGCATTCAAATGGACCTTTAGGTATGAAACCGAGGAGCTACAGCAATGATGGTGACACCGTTGCAAAGCTGACTGTGTGCTGAAGATGCCCAGCACATGCTTTCCCTCCTGGCTCTTCGGCTCTAGGAGCAGAGGTCAGACGTTCGTGCACTAATCGCTCTGCCCCAGGGCAGCTGAGAAGCAGCTTTGGAGAGGTTGCATTCAAATGTACTTTTAGGTATGAAACCGAGGAGTGACAGCATTAATGGTTACACCTTTGCAATCCTGACAGTGTGCTGGAGATGCCCAGCACATGCTTTCCCTCCTGGCTCTTCGACTGTGGGAGCAGACGGCAACCGTTCGTGCTCTACTCACTGTGCTGCTGGGCAGCCGAGAGCAAGCGCCGAAGAGGGTGCATTCAAATGGACCTTTAGGTATGAAAGCGAGGAGCGCCAGCAATGATGGTGACACCATTGCAAAGCTGACTGTGTGCTGAAGATGCCCAGCACATGCTTTCCCTCCTGGCTCTTCGGCTCTGGGAGCAGAGGCCAGACGTTCGTGCACTAATTACTGTGCCCCTGGGCAGCCGAGAAAAAGCTTTGGAGATGTTGCACTCAAATGGACTTTTAAGTATGAAACTGAGGAGCGACAGCAATGATGGTGACACCGTTGCAAAGCTGACTGTGTGCTGAAGATGCCCAGCACATGATTTCCCTCCTGGCTCTTCGGCTCTGGGAGCAGAGGCCAGACGTTCGTGCTCTAATCGCTGTGCCCCTGAGCAGCTCAGAGCAAGCTCCGGAGAGGTTGCATTCAAATGGACTTTTAGGTATGAAACCGAAGAGCGACAGCAATGATGGTGACACTGTTGCAAAGCTGGCTGTGTGCTGAAGATGCCCAGCATATGATTTCCCTCCTGGCTCTTCGGCTCTGGGAGCAGAGGCCAGACGTTCGTGCTCTAGTCGCTGTGCCCCGGGGCAGCTGAGAAGCAGCTTTGGAGAGGTTGCATTCAAATGGACTTTTAGGTATGAAACCGAAGAGCGACAGCAATGATGGTGACACTGTTGCAAAGCTGGCTGTGTGCTGAAGATGCCCAGCACATGCTTTCACTCCTGGCTCTTCGGCTCTGGGAGCAGAGGCCAGACGTTCGTGCACTAATCGCTGTGTCCCTGGGCAGCTGAGAAAAAGCTTTGGAGAGGTTGCACTCAAATGGACTTTTAAGTATGAAACCGAGGAGCGACAGCAATGATGGTGACATGGTTGCAAAGCTGACTGTGTGCTGAAGATGCCCAGCATATGATTTCCCTCCTGGCTCTTCGGCTCTGGGAGCAGAGGCCAGACATTCGTGCACTAATCGCTGTGCCCCTGGGCAGCTGAGAAGCAGCTTTGGAGAGGTTGCATTCAAATGTACTTTTAGGTATGAAAGCGAGGAGCGACAGCAATGATGGTGACACCGTTGCAAAGCTGACTGTGTGCTGAAGATGCCCAGCACATGCTTTCCCTCCTGGCTCTTCGGCTCTGGGAGCAGAGGTCATGCGTTCGTGCACTAATCGCTCTGCCCCTGGGCGGCTGAGAAGCAGCTTTGGAGAGGTTGCATTCAAATGTACTTTTAGGTATGAAACCAAGGAGTGACAGCATTAATGGTGACACCGGTGCAATCCTGACAGTGTGCTGAAGATGCCCAGCACATGCTTTCCCTCCTGGCTCTTCGACTGTGGGAGCAGACGGCAACCGTTCGTGCTCTACTCACTGTGCTCCTGGGAAGCCGAGAGCACGCTCCGAAGAGGGTGCATTCAAACGAACCTTTAGGTATGAAACCGAGGAGCGACAGCAATGATGGTGACACCCTTGCAAAGCTGACTGTGTGCTGAAGATGCCCAGCACATGCTTTCCCTCCTGGCTCTTCGGCTCTGGGAGCAGAGGCCAGACGTTCGTGCTCTAGTCGCTGTGCCACGGGGCAGCTGAGAAGCAGCTTTGGAGAGGTTGCATTCATATGTACTTTTAGGTATGAAAGCGAAGAGTGACAGCAATAATGGTGACACCGTTGCAATCGTGACTGTGTGCTGAAGATGCCCAGCACATGCTTTCCTTCCTGGCTCTTCGGCTCTGGGAGCAGAGGCCAGACGTTTGTGCTCTACTGACTGTGCTGCTGGGCAGCCAAGAGCAAGCTCCGAAGAGGGTGCATTCAAATGGACCTTTAGGTATGAAAGCGAGGAGCGACAGCAATGATGGTGGCACCGTTGCAAAGCTGACTGTGTGCTGAAGATGCCCAGCACATGCTTTCCCTCCTGGCTCTTCGGCTCTGGGAGCAGAGGCCAGACGTTCGTGCTCTAGTCGCTGTGGCCCGGGGCAGCTGAGAAGCAGCTTTGGAGAGCTTGCATTCAAATGTACTTTTAGGTATGAAACCAAGGAGTGACAGCAATAATGGTGACACCGTTGCAAAGCTGAGTGTGTGCTGAAGATGCCCAGCACATGCTTTCACTCCTGGCTCTTCGGCTCTGGGAGCAGAGGCCAGACGTTCGTGCTCTAGTCGCTGTGCTGCTGGGCAGCCAAGAGCAAGCTCCGAAGAGGGTGCATTCAAATGGACCTTTAGGTATGAAACCGAGGAGTGACAGCATTAATGGTTACACCGTTGTAATCCTGACAGTGTGCTGAAGATGCCCAGCACATGCTTTCCCTCCTGGCTCTTCGGCTCTGGGAGCAGAGGCCAGACGTTCGTGCTCTAGTCGCTGTGCCCCGGGGCAGCTGAGAAGCAGCTTTGGAGAGGTTGCATTCATATGTACTTTTAGGTATGAAACTGAGGAGTGACAGCAATAATGGTGACACCGTTGCAATCCTGACTGTGTGCTGAAGATGCCCAGCACATGCTTTCACTCCTGGCTCTTCGGCTCTGGGAGCAGAGGCCAGACGTTCGTGCACTAATCGCTGTGCCCCTGGGCAGCCGAGAAAAAGCTTTGGAGACGTTGCATTCAAATGGATTTTTAGGTATGAAACCGAGGAGCGACAGCAATGATGGTGACACCGTTGCAATGCTGACTGTGTGCTGAAGATGCCCAGCATATGATTTCCCTCCTGGCTCTTCGGCTCTGGGAGCAGAGGCCAGACGTTCCTGCACTAATCGCTGTGCCCCTGGGCCGCCGAGAACAAGCTTTGGAGACGTTGCACTCAAATGGACTTTTAAGTATGAAACCGAGGAGCGACAGCAATGATGGTGACACCGTTGCAAAGCTGACTGTGTGCTGAAGATGCCCAGCACATGCTTTCCCTCCTGGCTCTTCGGCTCTGGGAGCAGAGGCCAGACGTTCGTGCTCTAATCGCTGTGCCTCTGGGCAGCTCAGAGCAAGCTCCGGAGAGGTTGCATTCAAATGGAATTTTAGGTATGAAACCGAAAAGCGACGGCAATGCTGGTGACACCGTTGCAAAGCTGACTGTGTGCTGAAGATGCCCAGCACATGATTTCCCTCCTGGCTCTTCGGCTCTGGGAGCAGAGGCCAGACGTTCGTGCTCTAGTCGCTGTGCCCCGGGGCAGCTGAGAAGCAGCTTTGGAGAGGTTGCATTCAAATGTACTTTTAGGTAGGAAACCAAGGAGTGACAGCAATAATGGTGACACCGTTGCAATCCTGACTGTGTGCTGAAGATGCCCAGCACATGCTTTCACTCCTGGCTCTTCGGCTCTGGGAGAAGAGGCCAGACGTTCGTGCTCTAATCGCTGTGCCCCTGGGCAGCTCAGAGCAAGCTCCGGAGAGGTTGCATTCAAATAGACTTTTAGGTATGAAACCGAGGAGCGACAGCAATGATGGTGACACCGTTGCAAAGCTGACTGTGTGCTGAAAATGCCCAGCACATGATTTCCCTCCTGGCTCTTCGGCTCTGGTAGCAGAGGCCAGACGTTCGTGCTCTAGTCGCTGTGCCCCGGGGCAGCTGAGAAGCAGCTTTGGAGAGGTTGCATTCAAATGTACTTTTAGGTATGAAACCGAGGAGTGACAGCAATAATGGTGACACCATTGCAAAGCTGACTGTGTGCTGAAGATGCCCAGCACATGCTTTCCCTCCTGGCTCTTCGGCTCTGGGAGCAGAGGCCAGACGTTCGTGCACTAATCGCTGTGCCCCTGGGCAGCCGAGAACAAGCTTTGGAGAGGTTGCACTCAAATGGACTTTTAAGTATGAAACCGAGGAGCGACAGCAATGATGGTGACATGGTTGCAAAGCTGACTGTGTGCTGAAGATGCCCAGCATATGATTTCCCTCCTGGCTCTTCGGCGCTGGGAGCAGAGGCCAGACGTTCATGCACTAATCGCTCTGCCCCTGGACAGCTGAGAAGCAGCTTTGGAGACGTTGCATTCAAATGTACTTTTAGGTATGAAACCGAGGAGCGACAGAATTAATGGTTACACCGTTGCAATCCTGACAGTGTGCTGAAGATGCCCAGCACATGCTTTCCCTCCTGGCTCTTCGACTGTGGGAGCAGACGGCAACCGTTCGCGCTCTACTCACTGTGCTGCTGGTCAGGCGAGAGCAAGCGCCGAAGAGGGTGCATTCAAATGGACCGTTAGGTATGAAAGCTAGGAGCGACAGCAATGATGGTGACACCATTGCAAAGCTGACTGTGTGCTGAAGATGCCCAGCACATGCTTTCACTCCTGACTTTTCGGCTCTGGGAGCAGAGGCCAGACGTTCTTGCACTAATCGCTGTGCCTCTGGGCAGCCGAGAACAAGCTTTGGAGAGGTTGCACTCAAATGGACTTTTAAGTATGAAACTTAGGAGCGACAGCAATGATGGTGACACCGTTGCAAAGCTGACTGTGTGCTGAAGATGCCCAGCACATGCTTTCCCTCCTGGCTCTTCGGCTCTGGGAGCAGAGGCCAGACATTCGTGCACTAATCGCTGTGCCCCGGGGCAGCTGAGAAGCAGCTTTGGAGAGGTTGCATTCAAATGTACTTTTAGGTATGAAACCGAGGAGTGAGAGCAATAATGGTGACACCGTTGCAATCCTGACTCTGTGCTGAAGATGCCCAGCACATGCTTTCACTCCTGGCTCTTCGGCTCTGGGAGCAGAGGCCAGACGTTCGTGCACTAATCGCTGTGCCCCTGGGCAGCCGAGAAAAAGCTTTGGAGACGTTGCATTCAAATAGATTTTTAGGTATGAAACCGAGGAGCGACAGCAATGATGGTGACATGGTTGCAAAGCTGACTGTGTGCTGAAGATGCCCAGCACATGCTTTCCCTCCTGGCTCTTCGGCTCTGGGAGCAGAGGCAAGACGTTCGTGCACTAATCCCTGTGCCCCTGGGCAGCCGAGAACAAGCTTTGGAGATGTTGCATTCAAATGGATTTTTAGGTATGAAACCGAGGAGCGACAGCAATGATGGTGACATGGTTGCAAAGCTGACTGTGTGCTGAAGATGCCCAGCACATGCTTTCCCTCCTGGCTCTTCGGCTCTGGGAGCAGAGGCCAGACGTTCATGCACTAATCGCTGTGCACCTGGGCAGCCGAGAACAAGCTTTGGAGAGATTGCACTCAAATGGACTTTTAAGTATGAAACCGAGGAGCGCCAGCAATGATGGTGACACCGTTGCAAAGCTGACTGTGTGCTGAAGATACCCAGCACATGCTTTCCCTCCTGGCTCTTCGGCTCTTGGAGCAGAGGCAAGACGTTCGTGCACTAATCCCTGTGCCCCTGGGCAGCCGAGAACAAGCTTTGGAGATGTTCCATTCAAATGGATTTTTAGGTATGAAACCGAGGAGCGACAGCAATGATGGTGACATGGTTGCAAACCTGACTGTGTGCTGAAGATGCCCAGCACATGCTTTCCCTCCTGGCTCTTCGGCTCTGGGAGCAGAGGCCAGACGTTCGTGCACTAATCGCTGTGCCCCTGGGCAGCTGAGAAGCAGCTTTGGAGACGTTGCATTCAAATGTACTTTTAGGTATGAAAGCGAAGAGTGACAGCAATAATGGTGACACCGTTGCAATCGTGACTGTGTGCTGAAGATGCCCAGCACATGCTTTCCCTCCTGGCTCTTCGGCTCTGGGAGCAGAGGCCAGACGTTCGTGCTCTAATCGCTGTGATGCTGGGCAGCCAAGAGCAAGCTCCGAAGAGGGTGCATTCAAATGGACCTTTAGGTATGAAAGCGAGGAGCGACAGCAATGATGGTGACACAGTTGCAAAGCTGACTGTGTGCTGAAGATGCCCAGCACATGCTTTCCCTCCTGGCTCTTCGGCTCTGGGAGAAGAGGTCAGACGTTCGTGCACTAATCGCTCTGCCCCAGGGCAGCTGAGAAGCAGCTTTGGAGAGGTTGCATTCAAATGTACTTTTAGGTATGAAACCGAGGAGTGAAAGCATTAATGGTTACACTGTTGCAATCCTGACAGTGTGCTGAAGATGCCCAGCACATGCTTTCACTCCTGGCTCTTCAGATCTGGGAGCAGAGGCCAGACGTTTGTGCACTAATCGCTGTGCCCCTGGGCAGCTCAGAGCAAGCTCCGGAGAGGTTGCATTCAAATGTACTTTTAGGCATGAAACCGAGGAGCGACAGCAATGATGGTGACACCGTTGCAAAGCTGACTGTGTGCTGAAGATGCCCAGCACATGCTTTCACTCCTGGCTCTTCGGCTCTGGGAGCAGAGGCCAGACGTTCGTGCACTAATCGCTGTGTCCCTGGGCAGCTGAGAAGCAGCTTTGGAGACGTTGCATTCAAATGGATTTTTAGGTATGAAACCGAGGAGCGACAGCAATGATGGTGACACCGTTGCAAAGCTGACTGTGTGCTGAAGATGCCCAGCACATGCTTTCCCTCCTGGCTCTTCGGCTCTGGGAGCAGAGGCCAGACGTTCGTGCAATAATCGCTGTGCCCCTGGGCAGCTGAGAAGCAGCTTTGGAGACGTTGCATTCAAATGTACTTATAGGTATGAAAGCGAAGAGTGACAGCAATAATGGTGACACCGTCGCAATCGTGACTGTGTGCTGAAGATGCCCAGCACATGCTTTCCCTCCTGGCTCTTCGGCTCTGGGAGCAGAGGCCAGACGTTCGTGCTCTAGTCGCTGTGCTGCTGGGCAGCCAAGAGCAAGCTCCGAAGAGGGTGCATTCAAATGGACCTTTAGGTATGAAACCGAGGAGTGACAGCATTAATGGTTACACCGTTGTAATCCTGACAGTGTGCTGAAGATGCCCAGCACATGCTTTCCCTCCTGGCTCTTCGGCTCTGGGAGCAGAGGCCAGACGTTCGTGCTCTAGTCGCTGTGCCCCGGGGCAGCTGAGAAGCAGCTTTGGAGAGGTTGCATTCATATGTACTTTTAGGTATGAAACTGAGGAGTGACAGCAATAATGGTGACACCGTTGCAATCCTGACTGTGTGCTGAAGATGCCCAGCACATGCTTTCACTCCTGGCTCTTCGGCTCTGGGAGCAGAGGCCAGACGTTCGTGCACTAATCGCTGTGCCCCTGGGCAGCCGAGAAAAAGCTTTGGAGACGTTGCATTCAAATGGATTTTTAGGTATGAAACCGAGGAGCGACAGCAATGATGGTGACACCGTTGCAATGCTGACTGTGTGCTGAAGATGCCCAGCATATGATTTCCCTCCTGGCTCTTCGGCTCTGGGAGCAGAGGCCAGACGTTCCTGCACTAATCGCTGTGCCCCTGGGCCGCCGAGAACAAGCTTTGGAGACGTTGCACTCAAATGGACTTTTAAGTGTGAAACCGAGGAGCGACAGCAATGATGGTGACACCGTTGCAAAGCTGACTGTGTGCTGAAGATGCCCAGCACATGCTTTCCCTCCTGGCTCTTCGGCTCTGGGAGCAGAGGCCAGACGTTCATGCTCTAATCGCTGTGCCCCTGGGCAGCTCAGAGCAAGCTCCGGAGAGGTTGCATTCAAATGGAATTTTAGGTATGAAACCGAAGAGCGACGGCAATGCTGGTGACACCGTTGCAAAGCTGACTGTGTGCTGAAGATGCCCAGCACATGATTTCCCTCCTGGCTCTTCGGCTCTGGGAGCAGAGGCCAGACGTTCGTGCTCTAGTCGCTGTGCCCCGGGGCAGCTGAGAAGCAGCTTTGGAGAGGTTGCATTCAAATGTACTTTTAGGTATGAAACCGAGGAGTGACAGCAATAATGGTGACACCGTTGCAATCCTGACTGTGTGCTGAAGATGCCCAGCACATGCTTTCACTCCTGGCTCTTCGGCTCTGGGAGCAGAGGCCAGACGTTCGTGCTCTAATCGCTGTGCCCCTGGGCAGCTCAGAGCAAGCTCCGTAGAGGTTGCATTCAAATAGACTTTTAGGTATGAAACCGAGGAGCGACAGCAATGATGGTGACACCGTTGCAAAGCTGACTGTGTGCTGAAAATGCCCAGCACATGATTTCCCTCCTGGCTCTTCGGCTCTGGTAGCAGAGGCCAGACGTTCCTGCTCTAGTCGCTGTGCCCCGGGGCAGCTGAGAAGCAGCTTTGGAGAGGTTGCATTCAAATGTACTTTTAGGTATGAAACCGAGGAGTGACAGCAATAATGGTGACACCGTTGCAAAGCTGACTGTGTGCTGAAGATGCCCAGCACATGCTTTCACTCCTGGCTCTTCGGCTCTGGGAGCAGAGGTCAGACGTTCGTGCACTAATCGCTCTGCCCCTGGGCAGCTGAGAAGCAGCTTTGGAGAGGTTGCATTCAAATGTACTTTTAGGTATGAAACCGAGGAGTGACAGCAATAATGGTGACACCGTTGCAAAGCTGACTGTGTGCTGAAGATGCCCAGCACATGCTTTCACTCCTGGCTCTTTGGCTCTGGGAGCAGAGGCCAGACGTTCGTGCACTAATCGCTGTGCCCCTGGGCAGCCGAGAACAAGCTTTGGAGAGGTTGCACTCAAATGGACTTTTAAGTATGAAACCGAGGAGCGACAGCAATGATGGTGACATGGTTGCAAAGCTGACTGTGTGCTGAAGATGCCCAGCATATGATTTCCCTCCTGGCTCTTCGGCGCTGGGAGCAGAGGCCAGACGTTCATGCACTAATCGCTCTGCCCCTGGGCAGCTGAGAAGCAGCTTTGGAGACGTTGCATTCAAATGTACTTTTAGGTATGAAACCGAGGAGCGACAGCATTAATGGTTACACCGTTGCAATCCTGACAGTGTGCTGAAGATGCCCAGCACATGCTTTCCCTCCTGGCTCTTCGACTGTGGGAGCAGATGGCAACCGTTCGCGCTCTACTCACTGTGCTGCTGGTCAGGCGAGAGCAAGCGCCGAAGAGGGTGCATTCAAATGGACCGTTAGGTATGAAAGCGAGGAGCGACAGCAATGATGGTGACACCATTGCAAAGCTGACTGTGTGCTGAAGATGCCCAGCACATGCTTTCACTCCTGACTTTTCGGCTCTGGGAGCAGAGGCCAGACGTTCTTGCACTAATCGCTGTGCCTCTGGGCAGCCGAGAACAAGCTTTGGAGAGGTTGCACTCAAATGGACTTTTAAGTATGAAACTGAGGAGCGACAGCAATGATGGTGACACCGTTGCAAAGCTGACTGTGTGCTGAAGATGCCCAGCACATGCTTTCCCTCCTGGCTCTTCGGCTCTGGGAGCAGAGGCCAGACATTCGTGCACTAATCGCTGTGCCCCGGGGCAGCTGAGAAGCAGCTTTGGAGAGGTTGCATTCAAATGTACTTTTAGGTATGAAACCGAGGAGTGAGAGCAATAATGGTGACACCGTTGCAATCCTGACTCTGTGCTGAAGATGCCCAGCACATGCTTTCACTCCTGGCTCTTCGGCTCTGGGAGCAGAGGCCAGACGTTCGTGCACTAATCGCTGTGCCTCTGGGCAGCCGAGAAAAAGCTTTGGAGACGTTGCATTCAAATAGATTTTTAGGTATGAAACCGAGGAGCGACAGCAATGATGGTGACATGGTTGCAAAGCTGACTGTGTGCTGAAGATGCCCAGCACATGCTTTCCCTCCTGGCTCTTCGGCTCTGGGAGCAGAGGCAAGACGTTCGTGCACTAATCCCTGTGCCCCTGGGCAGCCGAGAACAAGCTTTGGAGATGTTGCATTCAAATGGATTTTTAGGTATGAAACCGAGGAGCGACAGCAATGATGGTGACATGGTTGCAAAGCTGACTGTGTGCTGAAGATGCCCAGCACATGCTTTCCCTCCTGGCTCTTCGGCTCTGGGAGCAGAGGCCAGACGTTCATGCACTAATCGCTGTGCACCTGCGCAGCCGAGAACAAGCTTTGGAGAGATTGCACTCAAATGGACTTTTAAGTATGAAACCGAGGAGCGCCAGCAATGATGGTGACACCGTTGCAAAGCTGACTGTGTGCTGAAGATACCCAGCACATGCTTTCCCTCCTGGCTCTTTGGCTCTGGGTGCAGAGGCGAGACGTTCGTGCACTAATCCCTGCGCCCCTGGGCAGCCGAGAACAAGCTTTGGAGAGGTTGCATTCAAATGGACTTTTAGGTATGAAACCGAGGAGCGACAGCAATGATGGTGACATTTGTGCAAAGCTGACTGTGTGCTGAAGATGCCCAGCACATGCTTTCCCTCCTGGCTCTTCGGCTCTGGGAGCAGAGGCCAGACGTTCGTGCACTAATCGCTGTGCTGCTGGGCAGCCAAGAGCAACGAGCAGAGAAGTTGGATTCAAATGAACTTCTAGGTATGAAAGTGAGTATCGACAGCAATGATAGAGGCACCGTTGCAAAGCTGACTGTGTGCTGAAGATTCTGAGCACCAGCTTTCCATCCTGGCTCTTCGGCTGTGGGAGCAGAGGTCAAACGTTCGTGCTCTGCTCACTGTGCTGCTGGCCAGCTGAGAGCAAGCTCCGAAGAGGGTGCATTCAAATGGACCTTTAGGTATGAAAGCGAGGAGCGACAGCAATGATGGAGCCGCCGTTGCAAAGCTGACTGTGTGCTGAAGATGCCCAGCACATGCTTTCCCTCCTGCCTCTTCGGCTCTGGGTGCAGAGGCCTGATGTTCGTGCACTAATCGCTCTGCACCTGGGCAGCCGAGAACAAGCTTTGGAGAGGTTGCATTGAAATGGACTTTTAGTATGAAACCGAGGAGCGACAGCAATGATGGTGACACCGTTGCAAAGCTAACTGTGTGCTGAAGATGCCCAGCACATACTTTCCCTCCTGGCTCTTCGGCTCTGGGAGCAGAGGCCAGACGTTCGTGCACTAATCCCTGTCCTACTGGCCAGCTCAGAGCAAGCTCCGAAGAGGGTGCATTCAAATGGACTTAGAGGTATGAAACCGAGGAGAGACAGCAATGATGGTGACACCGTTGCAAAGCTGACTGTGTGCTGAAGATGCCCAGCACATGCTTTCCCTCCTGGCTCTTTGGCTCTGGGAGCAGAGGCCAGACGTTCGTGCACTAATTGCAGTGACCCTGGGCAGCCGAGAACAAGCTTTAGAGACGTTGCATTCAAATGGACTTTTAGCTATGAAACCGAGGAGCGACAGCAATGATGGTGACACGGTTGCAAAGGTGACTGTGTGCTGAAGATGCCCAGCACATGCTTTCCCTCCTGGCTCTTCGGCTCTGGGAGCAGAGGCCAGACGTTCGTGCGCTAATCGCCGTGCCGCTGGGCAGCCAAGAGAAACGAGCAGAGAAGTTGTATTCAAATGAACTTCTAGTTATGAAAGTGAGGAGCGACAGCAATGATAGAGGCACCGTTGCAAAGCTGACTGTGTGCTGAAGATTCTGAGCACCAGCTTTCCATCCTGGCTCTTCGGCTGTGGGAGCAGGGGCCAAACGTTCGTGCTCTACTCACTGTGCTGCTGGCCATCCGAGAGCAAGCTCCGAAGAGGGTGCATTCAAATGGACCTTTAGGTATGAAAGCGAGGAGCGACAGAAATGATGGTGACACGGTTGCAAAGCTGACTGTGTGCTGAAGACGCCCAGCACATGCTTTCCCTCCTGGCTCTTCAGCTCTGGGAGCAGAGGCCAGTCGTTCGTGCACTAATCGCTGTGCCCCTCGGCAGCTGAGAATCAGCTTTGGGGAGGTTGCATTCAAATGTACTTTTAAGTATGAAACCGAAGAGTGACAGCAATAATGGTGACACCGTTGCAATCCTGACTGTGTGCTGAAGATGCCCAGCACAAGCTTTCCCTCCTGGCTCTTCGGCTCTGGGAGCAGAGGCCAGACGTTCCTGCACTAATTGCTGTGACCCTGGGCAGCCGAGAACAAGCTTTGGAGAGGTTGCATTCAAATGGACTTTTAGATATGAAAGCGAGGAGCGACAGCAATGATGGTGACACCGTTGCAAAGCTGACTGTGTGCTGAAGATGCCCAGCACATGCTTTCCCTCCTGGCTCTTCGGCTCTGGGAGCAGAGGCCAGACGTTCGTGCTCTAATCGCTGTGCTACATGGCAGCTCAGAGCAAGCTCCCGAGAGGTTGCATTCAAATGGACTTTTAGGTATGAAACCGTGGAGCGACAGCAATGATGGTGGCACTGTTGCAAAGCTGACTGTGTGCTGAAGATTCTGAGCACCAGCTTTCCCTCCTGGCTCTTCGGCTGTGGGTGCAGAGGCCAAACGTTCATGCTCTATTCACTGTGCTGCTGGGCAGCCGAGAGCAAGCTCCGAAGAGGGTGCATTCAAATGGACTTTTTGGTATGAAACCGAGAAGCGACAGCAATGATGGTGACACGGTTGCAAAGCTGACTGTGTGCTGAAGACGCCCAGCACATGCTTTCCCTCCTGGCTCTTTGGATCTGGGTGCAGAGGCCAGACGTTCGTGCACTAATCCCTGTGACCCTGGGCAGCCGAGAACAAGCTTTGGAGACGTTGCATTTAAATGGACTTTTAGGTATGAAAGCGAGGAGCGACAGCAATGATGGTGACATGGTTGCAAAGCTGACTGTGTGCTGAAGATGCCCAGCACATGCTTTCCCTCCTGGCTCTTCGGCTCTCGGAGCAGAGGCCAGTCATTCGTGCACTAGTTGCTGTGACCCTGGGCAGCCGATAAGAAGCTTTGGAGACGTTGCATTGAAATGGACTTTTAAGTATGAAACCGTGGAGCGACAGCAATGATGGTGACAGGGTTGCATAGCTGACTGTGCGCTGAAGATGCCCAGCACATGCTTTACCTCTTGGCTCCTCGGCTCTGGAGCAGAGCCCAGACATTCGTGCTGACCAGTTTAACCCACTCCAGAACAGTTCAATCCAGCCCAGCCCAGTTTAACCCAGTACAGCCATATTTAATACACTCCAGCTCAATATAATTTAGAACAGCCCAGTTTGACCCAGTCAAACCCAGTTTAATCCAGTCCAGCTCAGTTAGATCCAGCCCAGCCCAGTTCAGTTCACTCTAGCACAGTTTAACCCAGTCCAGCCCAGTTTAATCCAGTCCGGCTCAATTTAACCCAGTCCAGCCCAGTTTAACCCAGGCCAGACCAGTTTAATCCAGTCCAGAACAGATCAATCCAGCCCAGCCCGCTTTAACCCAGTCCAGCCATATTTAATACACTACAGCTCAGTGTAATCCAGACCAGTCCAGCACAATATAATTCCAGTCCAGCTCAGTTTAACCCAGTCCAGAACAGTTTAATTCAGTCCAGAACAGTTCAATCCAGCCCAGCCCACTTTAACCCAGTCCCGCCATATTTGATGCACTCCAGCTCAGTATAATCCAGAACAGCCCAGTTTAACCCAGTGCAGCCCAGTTTAATCCAGTCCAGCTCAGTTTGATCCAGCCCAGCCCAGTTTAACCCAGTGCAGCTCAGTTCAATCCAGTCCAGCTAAGTTTAATCAAACCCATCCCAGTTTAACACAGTCCAGCCTAATTTTACCCTGTCCAGACCAGTTTAATCCAGTCCAGCTCAGTTTGATCCAGCCCAGCCCAGTTTAGTTCACTCCAGCCCAGTTTAACCCAGTCCAGCCCAGTTTAATCCAGTCCAGCTCAGTTCAATCCAGCGCCAGCCCAGGTTAGTTCACTCCAGCACAGTTTAACCCAGCCTAGCCCAGTTTAACCCAGGCCAGCCCAGTTTAATCCGGTCCGGCTCAGTTTAGCCCAGTCCAGCCCTGTTTAATCCAATCCAACCCAATTTAACCCGGTCTAGCCCATTTTAATCCAGTCCAGCCCACTTTAATCAAGTCCAGCCAAGTTTAACCCCGTCCAGCCCAGTTTCATACAGCGTTAGGGTTAGGCCTAGCTTAGCCTAGCCTGCCTTAGATTACCCTAGCCTATCCTAGCTCCCCCTGGGTTAGATTAGATTAGGGGGTTAGGTTTCGGATTAGGTTTATGGTTAGGATTAGGGTAAGAGTTAGGGTCAGATTATTCTGGGCCAGATTAACCCTGGCCAGATTATCCCGGGTCAGATTATCCCGGGTCAGATTATCCCGCGTCAGATTGTCCCGGGTCAGATTATCCCGGGTCAGATTATCCCGGGTCAGATTATCCCGGGTCAGATTATCCCTGGTCAGATTATCCCGGGTCAGATTATCCCGGGTCAGATTAGATTAGCCTACCAAATTAGACTCCATTGAAATGCTAAATGGCTCTTTGGCTGTGGAAGCAGAGGCCAAACGATCGTGCTCTAATCCCTGTGCTGCTGGGCAGCCGAGAGCAAACTCCGGAGAGGTTCCTTCAAATGGAATTTTTACGTATGATGGTGACACCGTTGCTTTCCCTCCTGGCTCTTCGGCTCTGGGAGAGGAGGCCAGACGTATGTGCTCTACTGACTGTGCTGCTAGGCAGCCAAGAGCAACCAGCAGAGAAGTTGGATTCAAATGAACTTCTACGTATTAAAGTGAGGAGCGACAGCAATGATAGAGGCACCGTTGCACAGCTGACTGCGTGCTCAAGATTCTGAGCACCATCTTTCCATCCTGGCTCTTCGGCTGTGGGAGCAGAGGCCAAACGTTTGTGCTCAACTCACTGTGCTGCTGGGCAGCACAGAGCAACCTCCGGAGAGTGTGCATTCAAATGGCCTTTTAGGTATGAAACCGAGGAGCGACAGCAATGATGGTGAAACTGTTGCAAAGCTGACTGTGTGCTGAAGATACCCAGCACATGCTTTCCCTCCTGGCTCTTCAGCGCTGGGAGCAGAGGGCAGACGTTCGTGCACTAATAGCTGTGTTACTGGGCAGCGGAGAGCAAGCTCCGGAGAGGGTGCATTCAAATAGACTTTTAGGTATGAAACCGAGGAGCGACAGCAGTGATGGTGACACCGTTGCAAAGCTGACTGTGTGCTGAAGATGCCCACCACATGCTTTCCCTCCTGGCTCTTCGGCTCAGGGAGCAGAGGCCAGATGTTCGTGCACTAATCGCTGTGCCCCTCAGCAGCTGAGAAGCAGCTTTGGAGACGTTGCATTCAAATGGACATTTAGGTATGAAACCGAAGAGCGACAGCAATGATGGTGACACCGCTGCAAAGCTGAGTGTGAGCTGAAGATGCCCAGCACATGCTTTCCCTCCTGGCTCTTCGGCTCTGGGAGCAGAGGCCAGACGTTCGTGCTCTAGTCGCTGTGCCCCGGGGCAGCTGAGAAGCAGCTTTGGAGAGGTTGCATTCAAAAGTACTTTTAGGTATGAAACCGAGGAGTGACCGCAATAATGGTGACACCGTTGCAATCCTGACTGTGTGCGGAAGATGCCCAGCACATGCTTTCACTCCTGGCTCTTCGCCTCTGGGAGCAGAGGCCAGACGTTCGTGCACTAATCGCTGTGCCCCTGGGCAGCCGAGAAGAAGCTTTGGAGAGGTTGCACTCAAACGGACTTTTAAGTATGAAACCGAGGAGCGACAGCAATGATGGTGACACTGTTGCAAAGCTAACTGTGTGCTGAAGATGCCCAGCACATGCTTTCCCTCCTGGCTCTTCGGCTCTGGGAGCAGAGGCCAGACGTTCGTGCACTAATCGCTGTGCCCCTGGGCAGCTGAGAAGCAGCTTTGGAGACGTTGCATTCAAATGTACTTTTATGTATGAAAGCGAAGAGTGACAGCAATAATGGTGACACCGTTGCAATCGTGACTGTGTGCTGAAGATGCCCAGCACATGCTTTCCCTCCTGGCTCTTCGGCTCTGGGAGCAGAGGCCAGAAGTTCGTGCTCTACTGACTGTGCTGCTGGGCAGCCAAAAGCAAGCTCCGAAGAGGGTGCATTCAAATGGACCTTTAGGTATGACACTGAGGAGCGACAGCAATGATGGTGACACCGTTGCAAAGCTGACTGTGTGCTGAAGATGCCCAGCACATGCTTTCCCTCCTGGCTCTTCGGCTCTGGGAGCAGAGGTCAGACGTTCGTGCACTAATCGCTCTGCCCCTGGGCAGCTGAGAAGCAGCTTTAGAGAGGTTGCATTCAAATGTACTTTTAGGTATGAAACCGAGGAGTGACAGCATTAATGGTTACACCGTTGCAAACCTGACTGTGTGCTGAAGATGCCCAGCACATGCTTTCCCTCCTGGCTCTTCGGCTCTGGGAACAGAGGCCAGACGTTCGTGCTCTAGTCGCTCTGCCCCGGGGCAGCTGAGAAGCAGCTCCGGAGAGGTTGCATTCAAATGTACTTTTAGGTATGAAACCGAGGAGTGACAGCAATAATGGTGACACCGTTGCAATCCTGACTGTGTGCGGAAGATGCCCAGCACATGCTTTCACTCCTGGCTCTTCGGCTCTGGGAGCAGAGGCCAGACGTTCGTGCACTAATCGCTGTGCCCCTGGGCAGGCGAGAACAAGCTTTGGAGAGGTTGCACTCAAATGGACTTTTAAGTATGAAACCGAGGAGCGACAGCAATGATGGTGACACTGTTGCAAAGCTGACTGTGTGCTGAAGATGCCCAGCACATGCTTTCCCTCCTGGCTCTTCGGCTCTGGGAGCAGAGGCCAGACATTCGTGCACTAATCGCTGTGCCCCTGGGCAGCTGAGAAGCAGCTTTGGAGACGTTGCATTCAAATGTACTTTTAGGTATGAAAGCGAAGAGTGACAGCAATAATGGTGACACCGTTGCAATTGTGACTGTGTGCTGAAGATGCCCAGCACATGCTTTCCCTCCTGGCTCTTCGCCTCTGGGAGCAGAGGCCAGAAGTTCGTGCTCTACTGACTGTGCTGCTGGGCAGCCAAGAGCAAGCTCCGAAGAGGGTGCATTCAAATGGACCTTTAGGTATGAAACCGAGGAGCGACAGCAATGATGGTGACACCGTTGCAAAGCTGACTGTGTGCTGAAGATGCCCAGCACATGCTTTCCCTCCTGGCTCTTCGGCTCTGGGAGCAGAGGTCAGACGTTCGTGCACTAATCGCTGTGCCCCGGGGCAGCTGAGAAGCAGCTTTGGAGAGGTTGCATTCAAAAGTACTTTTAGGTATGAAACCGAGGAGTGACAGCAATAATGGTGACACCGTTGCAATCCTGACTGTGTGCTGAAGATGCCCAGCACATGCTTTCCCTCCTGGCTCTTCGACTGTGGGAGCAGACGGCAACCGTTCGTGCTCTACTCACTGTGCTGCTGGGCAGCCGAGAGCAAGTGCCGAAGAGGGTGCATTCAAACGAACCTTTAGGTATGAAACCGAGGAGCGACAGCAATGATGGTGACACCATTGCAAAGCTGACTGTGTGCTGAAGATGCCCAGCACATGCTTTCACTCCTGGCTCTTCGGCTCTGGGAGCAGAGGCCAGACGTTCGTGCACTAACCGCTGTGCCCCTGGGCAGCCGAGAACAAGCGTTGGAGAGGTTGCATTCAAATGTACTTTTAGGTATGAAACCGAGGAGTGACAGCAATAATGGTGACACCGTTGCAATCCTGACTGTGTGCTGAAGATGCCCAGCACATGCTTTCCCTCCTGGCTCTTCGGCTCTGGGAGCAGAGGCCAGACGTTCGTGCACTAATCTCTGTGCCCCTGGGCAGCCGAGAACAAGCTTTGGAGACGTTGCATTCAAATGGATTTTTAGGTATGAAACAGAGGAGCGACAGCAATGATGGTGACATGGTTGCAAAGCTGACTGTGTGCTGAAGATGACCAGCACATGCTTTCCCTCCTGGCTCTTCGGCTCTGGGAGCAGAGGCCAGACGTTAGTGCACTAATCGCTGTGCCCCTGGGCAGCTGAGAGGCAGCTTTGGAGAGGTTGCATTCAAATGTACTTTTAGGTATGAAAGTGAAGAGTGACAGCAATAATGGTGACACCGTTGCAATCGTGACTGTGTGCTGAAGATGCCCAGCACATGCTTTCCCTCCTGGCTCTTCGGCTCTGGGAGCAGAGGCCAGACGTTCGTGCTCTACTGACTGTGCTGCTGGGCAGCCAAGAGCAAGCTCCGAAGAGGGTGCATTCAAATGGACCTTTAGGTATGAAACCGAGGAGTGACAGCAATGATGGTGACACCGTTGCAAAGCTGAGTGTGTGCTGAAGATGCCCAGCACATGCTTTCCCTCCTGGCTCTTCGGCTCTGGGAGCAGAGGCCAGACGTTCGTGCACTAATCGCTCTGCCCCTGGGCAGCTCAGAGCAAGCTCCGGAGAGGTTGCATTCAAATGGACATTTAGGTATGAAACCGAAGAGCGACAGCAATGATGGTGACACCGTTGCAAAGCTGACAGTGTGCTGAAGATGCCCAGCACATGCTTTCCCTCCTGGCTCTTCGGCTCTGGGAGCAGAGGCCAGACATTCGTGCTCTAGTCGCTGTGCCACGGGGCAGCTAAGACCCAGCTTTGGAGAGGTTGCATTGAAATGTACTTTTAGGCATGAAACCGAGGAGTGACAGCAATAATGGTGACACCGTTGCAATCCTGACTGTGTGCTGAAGATGCCCAGCACATGCTTTCCCTCCTGGCTCTTCGGCTCTGGGAGCAGAGGCCAGACGTTCGTGCACTAATCGCTGTGCCCCTGTGCAGCCGAGAACAAGTTTGGGAGACGTTGCATTCAAATGGATTTTTAGGTATGAAGCCGAGGAGCGACAGCAATAATGGTGACACCATTGCAAAGCTGACAGTGTGCTGAAGATGCCCAGCACATGCTTTCCCTCCTGGCTCTTCGGCTCTGGGAGCAGAGGCCAGACGTTCGTGCACTAATCGCTCTGCCCCTGGGCAGCTGAGAAGCAGCTTTGGAGAGGTTGCATTCAAATGTACTTTTAGGTATGAAACCGAGGAGTGACAGCAATAATGGTGACACCGTTGCAATCCTGACAGTGTGCTGAAGATGCCCAGCACATGCTTTCCCTCCTGGCTCTTCGACTGTGGGAGCAGACGGCAACCGTTCGTGCTCTACTCACTGTGCTGCTGGGCAGCCGAGAGCACGCTCCGAAGAGGGTGCATTCAAATGGACCTTTAGGTATGAAACCGAGGAGCGACAGCAATGATGGTGACACCGTTGCAAAGCTGACTGTGTGCTGAAGATGCCCAGCACATGCTTTCACTCCTGGCTCTTCGGCTCTGGGAGCAGAGGCCAGACGTTCGTGCTCTAATCGCTGTGCCCCTGGGCAGCTCAGAGCAAGCTCCGGAGAGGTTGCATTCAAATGGACTTTTAGGTATGAAACCGAAGAGCGACAGCAATGATGGTGACACCGTTGCAAAGCTGACTGTGTGCTGAAGATGCCCAGCACATGCTTTCCCTCCTGGCTCTTCGGCTCTGGGCGCAGAGGCCAGACGTTCGTGCTCTAGTCGCGGTGCCCCGGAGCAGCTGAGAAGCAGCTTTGGAGAGGTTGCATTCAAATGTACTTTTAGGTATGAAACCGAGGAGTGACAGCAATAATGGTGACACCGTTGCAATCCTGACTGTGTGCTGAAGATGCCCAGCACATGCTTTCCCTCCTGGCTCTTCGCCTCTGGGAGCAGAGGCCAGACGTTCATGCACTAATCGCTGTGCCCCGGGGCACCTGAGAAGCAGCTTTGGAGACGTTGCATTCAAATGTACTTTTAGGTATGAAACGGATGAGTGACAGCAATAATGGTGACACCATTGCAATCCTGACTGTGTGCTGAAGATGCCCAGCACATGCTTTCACTCCTGGCTCTTCGGCTCTGGGAGCAGAGGCCAGACGTTCGTGCACTAATCGCTGTGCCCCGGTGCAGCCGAGAAAAAGCTTTGGACACGTTGCATTCAAATGGATTTTTAGGTATGAAACCGAGGAGCGACAGCAATGATGGTGACATGGTTGCAAAGCTGACTGTGTGCTGAAGATGCCCAGCATATGATTTCCCTCCTGGCTCTTCGGCTCTGGGAGCAGAGGCCAGACGTTCCTGCACTAATCGCTGTGCCCCTGGGCAGCCGAGAACAAGCTTTGGAGACGTTGCACTCAAATGGACTTTTAAGTATGAAACCGAGGAGCGACAGCAATGGTGGTGACCCCGTTGCAATGCTGACTGTGTGCTGAAGATGCCCAGCACATGCTTTCACTCCTGGCTCTTCGGCTCTGGGAGCAGAGGCCAGACGTTCGTGCTCTAATCGCTGTGCCCCTGGGCAGCTCAGAGCAAGCTCCGGAGAGGTTGCATTCAAATGGACCTTTAGGTATGAAACCGAGGAGCGACAGCAATGATGGTGACACCGTTGCAAAGCTGACTGTGTGCTGAAGATGCCCAGCACATGCTTTCCCTCCTGGCTCTTCGGCTCTGGGAGCAGAGGCCAGACGTTCGTGCTCTAATCGCTGTGACCCTGGGCAGCTCAGAGCAAGCTCCGAAGAGGGTGCATTCAAATGGACTTTTAGGTATGAAACCGAAGAGCGACAGCAATGATGGTGACACCGTTGCAAAGCTGAGTGTGTGCTGAAGATGCCCAGCACATGCTTTCCCTCCTGGCTCTTTGGCTCTGGGAACAGAGGCCAGACGTTCGTGCTCTAGTCGCTGTGCCCCGGGGCAGCTGAGAAGCAGCTTTGGAGAGGTTGCATTCAAATGTACTTTTAGGTATGAAACCGAGGAGTGACAGCAATAATGGTGACACCGTTGCAATCCTGACTGTGTGCGGAAGATGCCCAGCACATGGTTTCACTCCTGGCTCTTCAGCTCTGGGAGCAGAGGCCAGACGTTCGTGCACTAATCGCTGTGCCCCTGGGCAGGCGAGAACAAGCTTTGGAGAGGTTGCACTCAAATGGACTTTTAAGTATGAAACCGAGGAGCGACAGCAATGATGGTGACACCGTTGCAAAGCTTACTGTGTGCTGAAGATGCCCAGCACATGCTTTCCCTCCTGGCTCTTCGGCTCTGGGAGCAGAGGCCAGACGTTCGTGCACTAATCGCTGTGCCCCTGGGCAGCTGAGAAGCAGCTTTGGAGACGTTGCATTCAAATGTACTTTTAGGTATGAAAGCGAAGAGTGACAGCAATAATGGTGACACCGTTGCAATTGTGACTGTGTGCTGAAGATGCCCAGCACATGCTTTCACTCCTGGCTCTTCGGCTCTGGGAGCAGAGGCCAGACGTTCGTGCTCTACTCACTGCGTTGTTGGGCAGCCAAGAGCAACGAGCAGAGAAGTTGGATTCAAATGAACTTCTAGGTATGAAAGTGAGGAGCAACAGCAATGATGGAGGCACCATTTAAAAGCTGACTGTGTGCTGAAGATTCTGAGCACCAGCTTTCCCTCCTGGCTCTTTGGCTGTGGGAGCAGAGGCCAAACGTTCGTGCTCTACTCACTGAGCTGCTGGGCAGCTGAGAGCAAGCTCCGAAGAGGGTGCATTCAAATGGACCTATAGGTATGAAACCGAGGAGCGACAGCAATGATGGTGACACGGTTGCAAAGCTGACTGTGTGCTGAAGATAACAAGCAGATGCTTTCCATCCTGGCTCTTCGGCTCTGGGAGCAGAGGCCAGACGTTCGTGCACTAATCCCTGTGCCCCTGGGCAGCCGAGAACAAGCTTTGGAGAGGCTGCACTCAAATGGACTTTTAGGTCTGAAATCGAGGAGAGACATCAATGATGTTGACAGCGTTGCAAAGCTGCCTGTGTGCTGAAGATGCCCAGCACATGCTTTCCCTCCTAGCTCTTCGGATCTGGGAGCAGAGGCCAAACGTTCGTGCACTAATCACTGTCCTGCTGGGCATCCGAGAACAAGCTTTGGAGAGGTTGCATTCAAATGGACTTTTAGGTATGAAAGCGAGGAGCGACAGCAATGATGGTGACATGGTTGCAAAGTTGACTGTGTGCTGAAGATACCCAGCACATGCTTTCCCTCCTGGCTCTTCGGACCTGGGAGCAGAGGCCAGACGTTCGTGCACGAATCCCCGTGCCCCTGGGCAGCCGAGAACAAGATTTGGAGAGGTTGCATTCAAATGAACTTCTAGGTATGAAAGTGAGGAGCGACAGCAATGATGGAGGCACCGTTGCAAAGCTGACTGTGTGCTGAAGATTCTGAGCACCCGCTTTCCTTCCTGGGTCGTCGGCTGTTGGAGCAGAGGCCAAACGTTCATGCTCTACTCACTGTGCTGCTGGGCAGCCGAGAACAACCTTGGAAGAGGGTGCATTCAAATGGACTTTTAGGTATGAAAGCGAGGAGCGACAGAAATGATGGTGACACCGTTGCAAAGCTGACTGTGTGCTGACGATGCCCAGCACATGCTTTCCCTCCTGGATCTTCGGCTCTGGGAGCAGAGGCCAGACGTTCGTGCACTAATCGCTCTGCCCCTGGGCAGCCGAGAACAAGCTTTGGAGAGGGTGCATTCAAATGGAATTCTAGGTATGAAAGCGAGGAGCGACAGCAATGATGGTGACACCGTTGCAAAGCTAACCGTGTGCCGAAGAAGCCCAGCACATGCTTTCCCTCCTGGCTCTTCGGATCTGGGAGCAGAGGCCAGACGTTCGTGCTCTGCTCACTGGGCTGCTGGGCAGCCAAGACCAACGAGCAGAGAAGTTGGATTCAAATGAACTTGTAGGCATGAAAGTGAGGAGCGACAGCAATGATGGAGGCACTGTTGCAAAGCTGACTGTGTGCTGAAGATTCTGAGCACATGCTTTCCATCCTGGCTCTTCGGCTCTGGGAGCAGAGGCCAAACGTTCGTGCACTAATCCCTCGGCCCCTGGGCCGCCGAGAACAAGCTTTGGAGAGGTTGCACTCAAATGGACTTTTAGGTATGAAACCGAGGAGTGACAGCAATGACGGTGACACCGTGACAAATCTGACTGTGTGCTGAAGATGCCCAGCACATGCTTTCCCTCCTGGCTCTTCGGCTCTGGGAGCAGAGGCCAGACGTTCGTGCACTAATCCCTGGGCCCCTGGGCATCCGAGAACAAGCTTTGGAGAGGGTGCATTCAAATGGAATTTTTGGTATGAAAGCGAGGAGCGACAACAATGATGGTGACACCGTTGCCAAGCTGACTGTGCGCCGAAGATGCCCAGCACATGCTTTCCCTCCTGGCTCTTCGGCTCTGGGAGCAGAGGCCAGAAGTTCGTGCTCTACTCACTGTGCTCCTGGGCAGCCAAGAGCAACCAGCAGAGAAGTTGGATTCAAATGAACTTCTAGGCATGAAAGTGAGGAGCGACAGCAATGATGGAGGCACTGTTGCAAAGCTGCCTGTGTGCTGAAGATTCTGAGCACCAGCTTTCCATCCTGGCTCTTCGGCTGAGGGAGCAGAGACCAAACGTTCGCGCTCTACTCACTGTGCTGTTGGCCAGCCGACAGCAACCTCCGAAGAGGGTGCATTCAAATGGACTTTTAGGTATGAAAGCGAGGAGCGACAGCAATGATGGTGACAGCGTTGCAATCCTGACTGTGTGCTGAAGATGCCCAGCACATGCTTTCCCTCCTGGCTCTTCGGCTCTGGGAGCAGAGGCTAAACGTTCGTGCACTAATCGCTGTCCTGCTGGGCAGCCGGGAACAAGCTTTGGAGAGGTTGCATTCAAATGGACTTTTAGGTACGAAAGAGAGGAGCGACAGCAATGATGGTGACACTGTTGCAAAGCTGACTGTGTGCTGAAGATGCCCAGCACATGCTTTCCCTCCTGGCTCTTTGGTTCTGGGACCAGAGGCCAGACGTTCGTGCACTAATCGCTGTGTTACTGATCAGCTGAGAGCAAGCTCCGGAGAGGTTGCATTCAAATGGACTTTTAGGTATGAAAGCGAGGAGCGACAGCAATGATGGTGACATTGTTGCAAAGCTGACTGTGTGCTGAAGATGCCCATCACATGCTTTCCCTCCTGGTTCCTCGGCTCTGGGAGCAGAGGCCAGACGTTCGTGCTCTACTCACTGTGCTGCTGGCCAGCCAAGAGCAACCCGCAGAGAAGCTGGATTCAAATGAACTTCTAGGTATGAAAGTGAGGAGCGACAGCAATGATGGAGGCACTGTTGCAAAGCTGACTGTGTGCTGAAGATTCTGAGCACCAGCTTTCCCTCCGGGCTCTTCGGCTCTGGGAGCAGAGGCCAAACGTTCGTGCTCTACGCACTGTGCTTCTGGCCAGCCGAGAGCAAGCTTCGAAGAGGGTACACTCAAATGGACTTTTAGGTATGAAACCGAAAAGTGACAGCAGTGATGGTGACACCGTTGCAAAGCTGACTGTGTGCTGAAGATTCTGAGCACCAGGTTTCCCTCCTGGCTCTTCGGCTGTGGGAGCAGAGGCCAAACGTTTGTGCTCTTCTCACTGTGCTGCTGGGCAGCCGAGGCCAAGCAGCGGAGAGGTTGGATTCAAATGGACTTTTAGGTATGAAAGCGAGGAGCGACAGCAACGATGGTGACACCGTTGCAAAGCTGACTGTGTGCTGAAGATGCCCAGCACATGCTTTCCCTCCTGGCTCTTCGGCTCTGGGAGCAGAGGCCAGACGTTCGTGCTCTAATCGCTGTGCTCCTGGGCAGCTGAGAGCAAACTCCAGAGAGGGTGCATTCAAATGCACTTTTAGGCATGAAACCGAGGAGCAACAGCACTGATGTTGACACCATTGCAAAGCTGACTGTGTGCTGAAGATTCCAGCACATGCTTTCCCTCCTGGCTCTTCAGCTCTGGGAGCAGAGGCCAGACTTTCATGCTCTACTAACTGTGCTCCTGGGCAGCAAAGAGCAACCACCAAAGAAGTTGCATTCAAATGGACTTTTAGGTATGAAACAAAGGAGCGACAGCAATGATGGAGGCACCGTTGCAAAGCTGAGTGTGTGCTGAAGATGCCCAGCACATGCTTTCCCTCCTGGCTCTGGGAGCAGAGGCCAAACGTTCGTGCTCTACTCACTGTGCTGCTGGGCAGCCAAGAGCAAGCTTCGGAGAGGTTGCATTCAAATGGTCTTTTAGGTATGAAACCGAGGAGCGACAGCAATGATGGTGGCACCGTTGCAAAGTTGACTGTGTGCTGAAGATGCCCAGCACATGCTTTCCCTCCTTGCTCTTCTGCTGTGGGAGCAGAAGCCAGACGTTTGTGCTCTTCTCACTGTGCTCCTAAGCAGACGAGAGCAAGCTCCAGAGTGTTTGTATGGAAATGGACTTTTAGGTATGAAACCGAGGAGTGACAGCAATGATGGGGGCACAGTTGCAAAGCTGACTGTATGCTGAATATGCCCAGAGCATGCATTCCCTCCTGGCTCTTCGGCTCTGGGAGCAGAGGCCAGACGTTCGTGCTCTACTTGCTGTGCTGCTGGGCAGCCAAGAGCAACCACCAGAGAAGTTGCATTCAAATGAACTTTTAGGTATGAAACCGAGGAGCGACAGCAATGATGGTGACAGCGTTGCAAAGTTGACTCTGTGCTGAAGGTGCCCAGCACATGCTTTCCCTCCTGGCTCTTTGGCTGTGGGAGCAGAGGCCAGACATTCGTGCTCTGATTGCTATTCTCCTGGGCAGCCGAGAGCAAGCTCCGGAGAGGTTCTATGCAAATGGACTTTTAGGTATGAAAGTGAAGAGTGACAGCAATGATGGGGGCACAGTTGCAAAGCTGACTGTATGCTGAATATGCCCAGGACTTGCATTCCCTCCTGGCTCTTCGGCTCTGGGAGCAGAGGCCAGACGTTCATGCTCTGCTCACTGTGCTGCTGGGCAGCCAAGAGCAACCACCAGAGAAGTTGGATTCAAATGGACTTCTAGGTATGAAAGTGAGGAGCGACAGCAATGATGCTGGCACCGTTGCAAAGCTGAGTGTGTGCTGAAGATTCTGAGCACCAGCTTTTCCTCCTGGCTCTTCTGCTCTGGGAGCAGAGGCCAAACACTCGTGCTCTACTTGCTGTGCTGCTGGGCAGCCAAGAGCAAACACCTGAGAATTTGGATTCAAATGGACTTCTGGGTATGAAAGTGAGGAGTGACAGCAATGATGGAGGCACCCTTGCAAAGCTGACTGTGTGCTGAATATGCCCAGCACATGCTTTCCTTTGAATTGTGACCTCTTCCAAATTGGGGAAAGAGTTGGTAATCCTAAGGTGATTTCTTTAGCTGGACTGTCCACGGATAAGTGGGTAGTCTAAGTTCCATCACTTGCTGCCCAAACAAAATGTCCCATGCTACGCACCATAGAATATTTACAGTCTACATTGTCAATTGGGACCTGTATCACTTTTCCTCCAGTTCCCAGTCCTCGACATGCACATCCTGCCATTAAAGCAACTTTAACTGGAGGTATTGTGATTTCCTCGGGGTCAGAGTCGCAATCTAAAATTTTGGTACAATTCCACCAAGGAACATTTTTGATAACATCTCGACTAACTCTGTTTATGGACAGCAAATTATTGATGTTTATGTTTCCTGTCACATTTTGCTTTCCTGTCCCTCTAAGGCACCAAAATGTGTTTCCAATATATATTGAAATTTCTGCAAAATGCTCATTGACCAAGCCATGTCCCAATTTTTTTTTAAACCATTTGTTTTTTCACATTCCCATACTTTTTCTTGTTTGTTTATCTTCTTCCCTTTATTATAGACACACTTTCCCCACTCGTCTCTTACAGAGGTAAACTGAGCATTTTGGTACATTTCACATACTGATTTTAATATCAGAATTTCAGGATCTCCAAAGACACCTTCTTCCTGATATTCTATCACTGTTATATTTCTCGTTACCTCTTTTTCCTGACAAGTGGTTGTTCCGTTAATTTCTGAAAGTGAAAACGGTATTACTCCCCATTCAATCGGTTCTCCAGCTGCTTTGGGTATCAGCAAACATGCTGTTATTCTACTTGTGTTTTTCATTTTTGCGAAATCCTAAATCAGACCTATCATTAGGTTTTCCTCAGGATTTCGGCGATATGATTGGATTATCTGTGTCGAATTCACTGATCTTTTAGTTCTTTTTCCCATAACTTCGATTTTGCTGTGGCTAATTGCAGATCCAGTCCTATGGAACCTTACCTTTATAAGCGTTGGTCCCATCGGAATGGTTTCCGTGAACTTGCAGGTCAGAATGGCATCTTGTTTTAAGTTTTGTCAAACCATTTTTCTGAGAAATTCCTGGGATAGGACTAAATGTCAATTGTGTTAATGACCAAATGACAATCAAAGTTTTGTAACAAAACCCAGACATCTTATTTACATTTCAGCTTCAGTTTCGTAGGGCCTAGTATCTGTGTTTCCCAGACTTTTGGAACTCTTTTTACCCGCGTATAATGTATCCAAGAATCCACCCCTTCTACCTTTACTGCAGTGAACATTATTAATAGTACTTGATGAGGTCCGTCCCACCGTTCTTTTAATGGTTCCTCATTCCAATTTCGGATGTATACTTGATCTCCTGGCTGAATGTCATGCACTGGATTTTCCAAGGACAATGGCCTGTTCCACACCAGGGTGCTTCTCAGTCTGGTTAGGGTTTTACCTAGAGATAGCACATAATTGTAAACATCCTGATTCCCTTTAATGTGGGTATTGGGATTAGGTTCTGGTGCCTCATATGGTTTTCCATAGAGGATTTCATAGGGGATTACTGACATTCCACTTCTAGGTTTTATTCTGATTCGCAACAAGGCTATGGGCAGTGCCTGTGGCCACTTTATTTTGGCCTCTTGGCATATTTTACTGATTTGCCTTTTTATTGTCTGATTCACCTTTTCCACCTGCCTACTAGATTGAGGTCTCCAGGGAGTATGTAGATCCATGATATTCCTAGTAGTTTACTTACCTCCTGTACTATTGTTGTGATAAAGTGTGGGCCTCTGTCTGATGATATTCCTAAAGGAACACCAAATCGTGGAATAATTTCTCGGAGTAACCACTTTACTGTCTCTTTTGCCTGATTGGTGCGACAGGGAAGGGCCTCTGGCCATCCAGAAAAGTTGTCAACCCCTACTAATAAGTATTTGTACCCTTGTGTCTTTGGTAATTCCACAAAATCAATTTGCCAATAATCTCTTGGTTCCATCCCTACTCTGATCCTTCCCATTTCAACTTGTTTCCTTATTATTGGGTTATTTTTCAAACAAATTTCACATTTTGACCCTACTGATTTTGCCGTGGCTAACATCTGTGTGGAAATTATTCCTCGCTTTAAATAAGTCACCAATGCTTCTGCACCCCAATGACATTTTTGATGTTCGATCTGTAGAATTTTTCGCATTATAGCTGGTGGCACTATTATTTGTCCAGTTACTGTTGTATACCATTCTTCAGAATTCTTTTGAGCCTTTAAGAGTCCTGCCAATCTCTCATCTTCCTTTGAATAGTTTGGATCTTGTGAGATAGGTATGGAGTGGGCTTACCTTGAAAGGTATCAGTGCCATCATATTCCATACCTTCCGGGCCACCTGTCGAGCTGTCCGGTCTGCCAATGTATTTCCTTAAGATATCTTTGAAGTTCCTCCTTGATGCGCTTTGCAATGCATGATGGCCACCTGTTTAGGCTTTTGCACAGCAATTATTAATTCCAAAATTTCTTTTTGATATTTTATATTAGTCCCTTGAGAAGATAGAAGCCCTCGTTCTTTCCATAATGCTCCATGCATATGTACTACGCCGAACGCATACTTTGAATCTGTCCAGATATTTACCTTTTTGTTGTTACTCAGTTCCAGTGCTCTCATAAGAGCTATGAGTTCAGCCCGTTGTGCTGATTTTCCAGGAAGTAGCGCTTTTGCTTCAATTATCTTTTGCTGTGTTGTTACAGCATATCCTGCATATTGTGTTCCATTTTCCACAAAGCTGCTACCATCTGTGAAAAGTTCCCAGTCAGGTTGTTCAAGAGGTTCATCCTTTAAATCTGTTCTAGTTGCATGTGTATGCTCGATGACCTCTATACAGTTGTGTTCAAGCGTCCCTTCTTCTAGGTCCATTCCTAGAAAGGCTGTTGGGTTTAACAGGTTAGTAGTCTTTAAGCTTACATCATCTTGTTCTGTTAAAATTACCTGATATTTCATCATCCTGCTAGGGGATAACCAGTACCCCCCTTTTTGTTCCAAGACGATTGTCACCATATGTGGCACAAACACTTCCATGTGTTTTCCCAAAGTCAGTTTTCTGGCCTCCTGTATTAAAACAATAGTCGCTGCTACTGCTCTCAAACATGCAGGCCATCCCGTGCTTACCGGGTCCAGCTGTTTTGAGAAATATCCTACTGGTCTCTTCCAGCTCCCAAGTTTCTGAATTAACACTCCCAACGCTAATCTCTGTCTCTCATGGACGAATAACTGAAAGTCCTTTGTCAGATCTGGGAGTCCCAAAGCCGGAGATTTCATTAACGCCTCTTTCAGTTTCTTAAAGGCCTCTTTCTGTGGTTTGTTCCAAACAAAACCAAGTGATTTTTTTGGGCCTCATACAGGGGTTTAGCAATGAGTCCATAGTCCATTATCCATACTCTGCACCACCCTGCCATACCCAAAAATGTTCTTAACTCATGTAGGTTGCACGGTTCTGGAATGGCACAAATTGCCTCTATGCGATCTATTCCCAGCTTTCACTGCCCTTGTGAAATTTCACATCCTAAGTACAACACAGTCGTGCATGCAGTTTGCACATTTTCTTTTGAGTCCTTATACCCGTTCAGGCCTAGTTGGTTCAAGATTTCAATAGTCACCTTTATGCATAACGATTTTTGTTCTGTTGCAATAAAGATGTCATCTATGTATTGCAATAAGAGATATTGTGATCTCGGTACCTGTACCTTTCCTTGAGTGGTCCATGCCTCCAGTTCCTTAGCCAATTGGTTTCCAAATAGGGTCGGACTGTTCTTGAATCCCTGTGGAAGTCTGGTCCTTGTCAATTGTGTTTTCCGTCCATTCTGTGGATTTTCCCATTCAAATGCAAACAGTTTCCTGCTACTTTTGTCAAGGGGAATGCAGAAGAAGGCATCCTTTAAATCAATTACTGTAAACCATTTATATTTTTCCTTCACAGATGTTAGCAATGTATAAGGGTTTGCCACCACCGGGTGGATGTCTTTTGTTATTTCATTTATTGCCCTCAGATCCTGTACTAAACTATATTCACCATTTGGTTTTCTTACTGAAAAAAATTGGAGTGTTATATTCTGATTCACATTCTTCCAAAATTCGATATTTTAAAAATTTCTCAATTGTTTTTAAAATCCCATATCTTGCTTCTAGCTTCAGTGGATATTGTTTAATTCTTACTGGCCTAACCCCATCCTTTAGCTCCACTATTACTGGTTGAGTTGCTTTTGATTTTCCCAGGATTTCTGTTTCCCAAACTACCGGTATTACAGCCTCTTCTACCTCCTTTGGGATTTGAGCAATAGGTTTTTTCTTTAAGAACCAAAATCTGCCCTGCTTTTGATTCAGGGATTTGCACTATTAATTCACCATTCTCAAAAATGATCATTGCATCCAATTTGGCCAATAAGTCCCATCCTAAAAGGGGAATGGGGCATTCAGCTACATATAGAAATTCATGTGTTAATTCCTTCCCTCTAAATCGCAGATCTAGGGGCTGCAAGAATGGCCGTATTTCCTCCTTCCCTGTGGCTCCCACAATTGTCATAGTTCTTTCCCCTAACCTCCCGTGTAAATCATTTAAAACTGAATAGGTAGCCCCTGTGTCTATTAAAACTTCACTTCTTTTTCTCCCAATTGGATTTTGAGTTTTCATAATCATTTTCATTACATGGGCTACTTATCAGGGTTTTCTCTATATGTTCCTGCTGATTGTTTCCAGATGACTAAATCTCCAGGCAAGAAGGGTACCTTAACATACACCGGGCCCTCAGCTCCCACCCCCTGTCTTAAAGGCACCAGCACTGCTTTAGGTACCTGGATTCACATTTTTCCTTCCCAATTTCCCCTCCAGCGAGTTCTGTGTGAAACCAGAGTAGCGGGGAGGGTTACCCTCTGATCTTCCCTACGCTGGCAACTTCCCATGCTTTCAAGATCACTATCACTCTCTTCCTCACTGTCATCTTCTCCCCCCCCTTCCTCCATTCGAAGCCGGTGGGGCTGATGGGGTCACTACTAAATACAGACTTTCAATGTCCCTCTGGTGTTGTAAACTATTGTCTACAGCAAGGCATTGCATATACCTTTTTGGTAACACATCCCTTATACTGTTGATTAGCATTTACCTTCACATCCATTATTCCACAGGATTTTATTATTTATTTTTTATTTTTTTGCCACTCATCATTATTTCTTAAAGCAAAGAACAGATAAACATATGGTACCTCATCCCATTTTCCTTCCCTTTTACAAAACAACATCAGCTGCAATATAGTATTGTACTGCAGAGTCCCATTTTCAGGCCACTTTTCCTGATCCCCTAGTTCATACTGTGTCCACCAAACATTACAATAATCAATCAATTTACTTTTCCGCATACTTTGCCCAAATCCCCCTTCCTTCCAATGGCTTAGCAGACAGCCTAGTGGAGAGGACTTGGGAATCGGCGGCATCTTGTGAGTACAAAGGAGTTTCCTTTTGTACCACAAATCCTAAGGAAAACAGGTTTCCTTTACACCACTAAGTTACAACACTTATTTAAACCAATGCTGTTCCTGCAGCATAAATACCAATACCGAACCACGTTTGCCGACCCTGCAGAGCTGTCGCTACTGTCTAACGGACGGCACCTAGGCTTTTACCCCGAGAGCTCTCTAGCCCCAACCAAGCGCAGCTTTCGCCACGTCTAACAGGCAGGCTTTACTACTAGCCCAGCCACACACACAGCTTTTTGCTGCGTGTAACAGGCAGGCTTTTACCAGACCTTTACCAAAGGTCAACACCATACATTTACTAGAAATAGGTACCATAACCCAGATCAAAAACACCTTTCTTACTGTATCAGAGGTCCGTCGTGAGCAGCGGAGGTCAGTCGCGGCTGATGGCTCCCCGAGAATCTCTCGGTGCCGGCTGGAGCAGGATCGAAACGCGATCCGCCTCAGCAATGCCCACGAGGTCCCATCTGGGTCGCCAAAATGTTAGTGCCGAGACAAACACATAACCACCGGGATGGTTATATGATGTGCTTTATTGAGGCGCCGGGAACCAGGGGTACGCACCCAAATCTGGTTCCGACTCCCATCACATCGCGTTCGCAATTTATACACTAAAAATTTTGTAATACGTATTCAACAGAGATTACATCATTGACTAATACATATGAATCAAGGATTGCTACATCAGTCTATTACGACATCAGCCTCCTTTGCGCTTGCGCAGCCCCCTCTGGTGGTCGCCCTGATGAAGTAAGGAGTCTTCCTCAGGTTGTCCTCTTCACCTTTTCTCTACTTGGCTAGGTCCCAATCGTCTTGTGGACGTTAGCATTCTCTTATCTTCACCAGGATGCTTCTGGTATGCCCTTTTTGGCTATCTTAAACTTAGGTTCTGCTTGGGTAGAGTTTTACAATACATACACCCATACTCCCCTCACCATATGCAGTTATGTTAGCTCTTGCTACCAAGACTACCATTGTAACATTTAGTTAGAGTAACTATGATACAAAACGGCAAAGTTACAACATCTTCTAATATACAAAGCCTCACTATTGATTTATAAATTTCTCAGATATAATCATTTTACTATTTTATATGATTATTTTATTGTAAAAACTTCACCCTCTCTAACACCCCCAGGGGCCTGTTTTGGGCACCCAGGGGGTACCTTTTCTCATCATCTCCTATGAGTTCGGGACACCAAAGACTCCCCCAGAAGCTGACTTTAACTCCCCCCACGCCTTTTCCCACTCTTATGTTGGAAGAAGGACAAGCTGTGGCCAAATCCAACCATTATAAGCCACCAGTGTCGTTCCCCTTCTAATAAATGTCACTTCTTGTGGCATCCCCTTGCTCCTTCCTGGTCTTTGGCATGGCTTTGAATGTCCCCACTGCTGCGTCACCCCCTTCCATGTCGTCGTGTCGTTCCCCCCCCCCCCCCCCCCCCCAATTCCTCATCCATATGGGAAAAGCATTGCCTCCACAGTGGGAGCTCCACAACAGCCCCACCAGCTTGAGGGGTGGGGCTTGGGGTGCCCCAGAGCTCCCCAGGACATGGAGCTGTTGGAGCGAGTCCAGAGGAGGCCACGGAGCTGCTGCGAGGGCTGGAGCCGATCTGCTCTGGCTTCAGGCTGAGACAGCTGTGCTGGGGCAGCCTAGAGAAGGGCTTTGGACAAGGGATGGGGGCACAGGACAAGGGGGAATGGCTTCAACCTGCCAGAGGGGAGACGGAGATGGAACATTGGGAAGAACGCTGCTTCCATCCCAGCTCATTGCGGGATTCGACGTCCTGCGGTCGGGCGCTAGGGCCCAGCGGAGCGGGGTGGGCGGAGCCGAAGCGAGGCTGGGTCCGACCTGATTGAAGCCCGCGGCGCCCCCCGAGGCTGGTGCATGACGGGAAAGCCGGACCTGAGTGAAACCTGCGCGTTGATTCCGTCGCATCCCGCTTCTACAGAAACCGGCCGGAATTGCCCCCAAACCCACCCAAAGTGCCCCAAACACAGCCAAAACCAGCTTGAATTGCCCCCAAAGAGCAAAAACCAACCCACATTGACCCCGAACTGCCCCCGTGTTCCCAATGTCCCTAAAAGCAGCCAGAAAGGCCCCAAACCCACCCCAAGCACCCCCTAACCTACCCAAATTGCCCTCAAAAAGCCTGAAATACCCCAAAAGGAGCTGAAAGTGTCCCAGAATAGCCCAAAACAGACTGGAATGCCCCGAAACTGCACAAAACCCCACCCAAATTGCCTCAAATCAGCTCAAATGACTCCAAAAGTTGCCTTAATTGTCCTAAGACAGCCCCCAAATAGCCCCAAATTCCCCAAAGCAGCTCCAAATATCCCCAAACTGCAGGAATTACCTCCTATTTTGCACAAACAGCCCAAATTGGCCCAAACTCAGCTCCAAACCTTCCAGAAAAGCCCCCAAACCACCTTGTAATGCTCCCAAACTCCCCAAATTACCCCCAAACCACCAGATCCCAAAGGGCAAACATCCATGCCCTGCTCCTAAGCCTAAGGAGCCAGGACAGAAAGCTGGTGCTGGGAATCACCTACACATGGTGAGCTCTGGAATGGTGCCACCACCGTGGTAATCCACCCTGGCTTTGCCACCTACACCTCATGCTGTGAACACCCCATGGCAGCACCCTGGGGACACCCCCAGCACTACAACAGCCCCGTGGCCCCTCAAGACCCCCGGAAGAGGCAGGCATGGGTCCAAGCAGGTTTACTGGGGTTCCCCCACGGGGTCCCTAAAGGTTGCTGAATGGGACACCCTCGGGGGCCTTCTTCTCCATGGCTGCCTGAGCTGCAGTGACCACATCCTGGCTCTGCAGCATTCCCATGTTCCAGGTGGCCTGCGGATGGGATGGAGACAAGAGGGGGCACCCTTGGGAATGAGACACCCTTGGGAACGGGGACAGGATGCCCTTGGGGACAGGAATGGGATGCCAATGGCAAGGGGGACAGGGACAGGACACCCTCGGGAACAGGACACCTTTAGGAATGGCATGCCAATGGGGACAGGACACCCTCAGGCATGGGAACAATGGGGACAGGAGACCCGTGGAGATGAAGATGGGACGTGGGATGGCAACAGCGCTGAGCTGGGGCTGTTGTGGTTGCCCGGGGCTGACGCCAACCCATGGAGGGGTGACCCATCCCCACAGGGGTAACCCATCCTCCTCACCATGTAGCGCAGGCTCTCGGGCACAGAGTGGTCCCGGGCGTACAGCAGGTTCTCTTTGGTGCCCTGCACAGCCACGGGGCTACGGGCAGCGATGGCCTCGGCCACTGCTATGGCCGCCTGCACCACAGAGCCCTTGTCCGGGAACACGCGGCTGCACGGGGGGGGACACATCGGGACATGGAGGACACTGAGGGACACCCAGGGGACACCCAGGGGCCAGCCTGGGGCTGCAGTACCTCACCAGCCCACAGCTCTGCGCCTCGGGGGCCATCATCTTGCGGGCGGTGAAGGCCAGTTCGTTGACCAGGCTTGTTGGGAAGGAAAAGGGCTTGTGAGGTGACGGGGGGGAACTCTTCTCTTGGTGTCCCCACGTCCCCCCACTTTGGTGTCCCCACAACTCACCTCTGGCTGCCCACAATCTTGGGGAGACGCTGCAGGGTGCCCACGTCGGCTGCCAAGCCAATGTCCACCTCCTGCAGGGATGGAGATGGGAGGGGCCATGTGAAGGGACACAGAAGGGGCCACAGGGGCATCTGAGGGGTCTTGGGGACACCCAAGGAACCACCAAGAGACCTGATGGGCCTATTGTCCACCACTGGGGCCCCACAAACCCACCTTCACCTGGAACCAGGCATCCTGGCTGCAGTACCGGATGTCACAGGCACAGATGAGGTCGACTCCTGGCACGAAGCAGCCCATGAGTCGGTGTCACAGAGGGATCCCATTGTCCCCCCATCCCACCCCAACTGACCTGCACCGACGCAGGCGCCGTGCACAGCCACGATCACCGGCTTGGGGCACTGTGGGACACACATGGGTGACAGGGGGACACCCCCAGATCCATCCAACCATCATCCAGCCACCATCCCTCCCTCCTTGCCACCTTTTCCAGCACAGAGAAGCTCTCCTGGAAGGCGCAGATTTTCCTCCGCAGGTTCCAGGCCTTCCTGGCCGGGTCGTCACCCTCCACCATCAGGAGCTCACTGCCCATCTCCACCAGGTCAATCCCTGTTGGGGACACAGGCTCACCCCCAGGAGCTGGGAACAGATACCCCACAGCTCCCCCCAAGGGGGAAGACGCCACCAAACGCCCCCTAGATGAGGTCAGGGAACCCTCAACCCCCCCCTCATCACAGGGCACTATCAAGCCCCCCCCCCCCCCCAAAGAGAGCCAAAGGCCTCACCAGCAGTGAAAACCTTCCCTGCCCCGGAGATAACCACAGCGCGGCAGGAGGAGTCCTGGCCGATGGCATGGAAGCATTCCACCATCTCCCTATGGAAATGGGACCATGGTGGGAATGGCACCGGGCCCCCCCCAACAGCTCCCAGCCCCCCCAGGCCCCGCGAGCACCTCCAGAAGGCACCGTTCATGGCGTTCCTCTTGTCGGGGCGGTGGAGCTGCACATGCAGGACATGCTCCCGCTCCGACCTCACCTGCAGCGTCTCAAACCCGCGGCGCAGCCGCTCCTGGGCCCCCGCCTCGGTCGCCATGAGCCGGTGTGGCCCTCGCAGCCCCCCCAGCGCTGCACAGGCCCGAATCAGCGCCAGCACTGGGGAGAGCCTGGGGGGGTACCGGGGAGGGACCAGGACCCATGGGTAAAGGACTGGGCAAAGTCTCAAACCTGCTAGAAAAGCACTGGGAGACCCTGTGAGATGAACTGGAAGCCACTGGAACAGGCCTGGGGCAGCGAGGCCTAGTTAATCATCATCCCAGCATGGGCAATGGTCAAGGCAATGGGGGGGGGGGGTGGGGGGGGGGCGGAGGGGTGGGAAATTGAAGGGTTAGGAGGTCTGGGGGAAGCCATAAGGGGGTCTGGGGAGCCTAACGGGGTCCTGGGAGGGGTCTAGAGGGGTTGGGGGACCCTGGGGGGGGGTATAGGGGCAGGTTACAGAAGGGTTGGGGGGTATGGGGGCTAAAGGAGGGCCTGGACGGGTCACAGGAGGGTTGGGGAAGGCACTCTGGTGTCAAGGTCAGTGTGAAGGTCACGGGGGGGGTCACACGAGGCCGGAGGTGTCCCATGGGGTGAGTTGGGGGGGGCATTTAAGGTCAGGCCTCCGACTCACGCGTACCCCGCAGCAGGCGCAGTCCCACCACCGCCATCAGTCCTCCAACGGGGCCGGAGCAGCGAGACGGGAGGGAGAAGCGCCGGCCGTTTCTGGTCACGTGACGGCAAGCATCCCCTCCTTCTCATTAGCGAGACCGATGTGTTCTATTACTGCCCCCTACCGACGCATCTGGAGACCTCCAAGCCCATACTCTGCATAGCCACCCCAAAACGCACCTTGAATTGCCCAAAATGCCCCCAAATCACCGTAGAAATGGGGGGTAGGGGGGCGACCCCCGCCTCCCGCCCCGAGGCACAGGTTGTTTTCCAAACGAGTTTATTGAAGGGGAATGGGGGAGCACACAAACAGCCTTAAAAATGGGGGGGAAGAGGTCAGGGGGTGGAAAAAGGGAAGATCAGCCTTAAAAAAACAAGGGGGGGGAAGGGGGGGGGAGAGACCCCCCCCCGAGGGGATGGGGGGGTCCTGGGGGTGTTGCGGGCACCCCCCGCTGTTGACATCCTAGTTAGGAGGCGTGCTGGGCAGTGGAGAAGCAGAGCTTGAGCGTGTAGGGGTACGGCCCATCTGTGTGGGGGAGAGAACAGGGGGTTAATGGGGATTGGGGGGAAGGGAGGGGGTTTGAGGTGTATTTGGGGGGGGCTGAGGGGCACTCACTGGGGTTCTTCATCTGGAAGTGGTTGAGGAAGCCGAGGGTCTCGAGGGCGTCGCTCTTGGAGTCCCACTCCAGCAGCCCTGAGGAGCTGCGCTCGCCTGGAAAAGAGGGGGGGCCTAGCTCAGTGACCCCGCCATGGCCTGCAGCTCCCCGGCCTGCCCCCCCCGCCCCCTCATACTCACTCTTCCCCGAGAAGACCTTGACTGAGGAGGGGCGCTTCACACCCAGCTCATCGCAGATCTGGGGAGGGAGAAGAGGAGAAAGGTGAGGAGGAAGAACAAGGGAGGAGGAGAGGGGAAAAGGGGAGAGAAGGGAAAGGAAATGAAGAAAAACAGGGAAGGGAAAAGAAGGAAAGGAAGACAATGAAGAGGAATACAAGAAGGAGAACAAGAACCAAGACAGGAGGAAAAGAGAAGGACAAGGAAGGGAAGAAAAAGAATGGAGGAATAGAGGACAGGGAAGAGAACAAACTGGAGAAGAAAAGGAAGGAGAGGAGGAAAAGAACAAGGAAGAGGAGCAAAAGAAACTGCAGAAGAAAAGGAAGAGGAGGAAAAGAGAAGGCCAAGAAGCAAGAAGAAGGATGAGGAAGAGACGAAAAACAGAGAATGAAGAACTCCTGCAAAGGCAGAAGGAAGAGAAGAAAGAGGAAGAAGAGGAAAAGGAGACCACACCTCATAGAAGTTGTCCTCAGTGACCTCGAGGGGTGCATTGAAGAAGTGCAGGACGTTGCTGGGGTGCTGGATGCGGTTCTTGGCCGCCTGCTCTGGGGTGGAGAAGCGGTTGTTGCGGGAGCCACTGAAGTCCTTGTAGCTGCAGGAGCCGTCCTCCAGCCCGTAGGACTGCCCAGGCATGATGGCCTGCTGCTTGGAGACACTGCCAGGGGTGGGAGGGGGCACGGGGAGGTCAGCATGGCACTGGGGGGGGGTACCACGAGCCACCCACCCCAACACCTACCATACGTTGAGCTTCTGCCCAAACATGAAGTTGTTGTTGAGGTGGGTAATGGCCCTGTCCACGGCATAGCCATCGGCCATCTCCACCATGGCTGCTCCTGGCTTGCTCTTCATGAACTTCACCTGCAAAGGGATGGGGCGCATCAGAAACACCCCCTCGAGACCCCAAACCCCCCGTGGGAGACCCCCAAAACCTCCAAGGCCCCCCCCACTGACCTTCTCAACGTTGCCGTAGAGGCAGAAGATGTTGAACACGCGGTCGCAATTCATCTTGGACTGGTCCAAGCCATAGACCATGAGGACGGGGCTGTCGGCGTGGGGCCCATACTCCGGTGGCGGGGGTGGGGGTGGGGGGTGCCCATACTGGGGACCATAGCGGCTGGGTCCTCGTCGGTGCCCCCCAACTGGAGGGCCCATCCTTCTGCCTTCATAGTGGGGTGGTGGGGGCCCGTAGCCTTCATCGTGGTAGTGCCCATGGTAGCCACCATGGGGTCCTCCTGCACAGGGAGGAGGTTGGAAATCCCCAGCCCCACCTCTATGGCTCCTCTTTCACAGGGAGGACGTTGGAGCACCCTTGACACCACCTCTGTGGGGTCACCCTGCAAAAGTAGGTTTGAGCCCCTACACGTACCATATTCCGCAGGGTGATCCCCAAGGAGTGGGGGCTGCCGTTGGCGCTTGTTGGGGTTTCCTCCTTGGTCTCCTGTGGGGAGAAGAAGAGGTTATGGGGGGATCTGAGGATGACAGGGGCCCCAGCACCGCTCCCAAAGGTGCTGCGGACCCCCCCTCCAGCCATCAACAGCCCCAGGGTGGCTTTCGCGGATCCCCCCCATCTCCAACCAGTGGGGATGGAGAGTGAGGGGGGCCCATACTGGGAGCTGCCCCCCTCCCCAACACCACCATCACCCCCCCGAGGAGCTGTTCCCATCTCCCCCCTCCCCCAAGCTGCCCTATGGAAATGGGGGTCCAGCGAGGCCCCATTGGGATACTGCTCATTAATAGACAATTAAGGTACAGAAAGGAGAATAAAGGACATGAATTACTGCTAATTAAGTCATTAAAGTGGCAAAAACACCTCCCGACCCCCCCGAAACAAGTGGGGGTTCAGGCAGCAAAGCAACAGCAGAACCAGCTTCAAGGAGCCAGCACGGCCCAAGGCATCGACCACGACCACGGCACCGATCCAGTTGCTCTTCTTGTTCCCTTCCCGCTTCCGTAGAGCTTTATTCCCAGTTGGATACAAAGCTTGGGGAAAGGGGGGGGTTGGGGGGCTACTTACAGCATAGAGGGGGGGGGTTACAATAGTACAAGGTCCAGTTTTGGCACATGGAATGATCTCGCTGTCTTTCTCTTACCCTTGGACGCTTCAAGAGTTAGGACAGTTGGGAAAGATGGGCGTCCCACCAAACAAACACTGCGACCCTGCATCACATGGTTTCAGAGTCACAAACACAGGTCCAAAGGCACCAAACCCGCCACAATTCCACTTTAAAAAAGAGAAAAAAACACTCTTTTTTCTTAGCAAAAAAACGTTAAGTCTCGCTGCTGGTTTGTTTGCTCCTCAGGAGGTACCAAAGGAGGCCACAAAGGGGTGGTGAGAAGTGTGTCCCTCCATTCCTGCCACTGTGTGGTGCGTCGGGCTCTGTGGAGCTCTGTCCCATGTGCGTGTCTCCTCTGAGCATGGACAATGTGTCTCGGCTCGAGCCAGACCCAGCTCCAGCCTCCTACGGGCTTGTGTGTGATGTTTTTGGGTTGAGTTTTGCCTTAAGCTGGGATTTGGGTTGGGGCTAGTTTTGGTGTTCTCCGCTTGGCGCTGATGTGGTGGCACTTGGCTGCAGGAGAGTCCTTGGATGGTGGTTGTGTCCTTGCAATGAGCTCATGGTGCTGCTTGGGGTGGTTTTTTTTTTGCTGGCTGCTGCGTGTTTCCTCCACTTTGGTTTTGTTCCTACACTTGTGTGGTGTGAGCAGGAGGAGGAGGAAGGTGGAGGAAGGAATGTGCGGAAGAAGGTGACGCCCGCTCGGGTTTTCCGCTGGTGTACGTGCAAAAGGACTGCTCGGAGCTGGGAAAGGCCACGTTATGGCATCCCACCACCCAGCCCAAGAGCCCCCCCCCAGCTCCACACACCCTACACAACACGAAGAGGGAGGGGAAGCTGCCCCTCATGACCCTCCTTCAAGCACTCTTCCAAAAGCGGTCGGCGAATCCCAATCCCACCATCCTGAACATCCCACCCCAAGTCCCCAACCCACCCCAGTCCCCCCGTCAAAGGCACCCAACGCTCACACCCCAGCTTCAGAACACAAACAGGGGTTCTTCTCCTTCCCATCACCCCCCAAAAAGCACTGACCCAACGTGGAGGCCACCAACAGCCAACCCAGCATGGAGGCATCAACTCCAAAGGGGACTATCCAGGGGCATGGGGGTCTTTTCCCACCCCTTCCATAAGATCAAGGGAGCTGGTGTCTCCCTTCTGATTCTACAGGGGCTGGGAATGCCCATAACGAAGGCAAGAACATTCCCAACTCACCCCATAACTCCACTTTAGGTAATTCCAGTTGGGAACATGAAGCCCACAAAGACTCAGGGAGTAGGGCAGACACAAGGAAGCAAAAGCACTTCCCACCCGCATCCCCCCCAGCCTCACAAAACCCCTTCAACCCCACATATTGGCAGTGCAGATGCAACCCCCCCTGACGTCCATCACCAAGGAATGCACAGAACGAACCCAGAAGACACAGAAACACCTCCCCACAGCCGCCGCCGCGCAGTTTTCCACCTCCATTCACCCCCTCCCCGGCGAGCCCGGGGCCAGCTCTGGATGTAGGGATGGGCCATGAGGTGTGGTGGGTTGTGGTGCCCGAATGTAGGTGCACAAGGGGCTTCACTGGCCATTACCTTGTCCGCTGAGGTTGGGGTTGGTGTAGTCCCAGGTGTCTTGGTCATTCTTGAACACGTTGAGGCGCGTGGGCTGCAGGAGATGGAGGAAGTGGGGATGAAGCAGTGTCCGGGGGGTGCTGTCCCCCCCTCAACGGGTACAGTGTCCCCCCCAATGGGTACAGTGTGCCCCCACGTGGGAGCTTGTCATCGGGGGGTCAGCTCTTACCTTGGCATACTCGATTTTCAGGGTACAACACCCCGAGTAGATGTCGGCGCCGTTGAGGGACGCTTTGGCGCGTTGGGCGCTCTGCACCGAGTCAAACGTGGAGGGGAGGGTTAAGGAGGTTTGTGGCCACCAAAGAGGGTTTCAGGTTTCGTTATCTGGGATCTCTGACTGCTCTCAGAGCCAGAGCCAAAGCAACCCCCAGCCGGTAAAGGCAGCCCCGAGGCAGCTCCAGAGCCCCTGGAGCACGGAAGGATATTCCACCATGGCCTGGACACCGTTTTTTCTGAAGATAACAATTCTCTGCACAGGACCACAGGGGTTACAGATGGTGTAGAGCACGTCCTGGGAGGGGGGACAGGGGAGGAGGTGTGAGGAACCTGGGTGAGGCACCATGGGAGCCCCTCCAAAGCAGCAGAGAGCATGGAACGGTTTGGGTTGGAAGGGGTTGAAAATCATCTAGATCCAACCCACCAGGTTGCTCCAAGCCCCGTCCAACCTGGCCTTGAACCAAACCTTCTCCATTCAACCCATCCCAGTGTCACCCCACCCTCAGAGGGAAGAACTTCCTCCCAGTATCCCATCCAACTCCTTCCCCTTCCAGCTGGAAGCTGTTTCTCCTCATCCTCTCCATCCCTTGTCCCAAGCCCCTCTCCAGGTTTCCTGCAGCCTTTTTAGGCACTGAAGCTGCTCTAAGGTCTCTCCTTAAGGAGCCTTCTCTTCTCCAGGCTGACCCAGCCCTGCTGCTCCAGCTCCTGACCATCGCCACGGCCCCACTCCACCAGCTCCACATCTGCCTTTGTGTTGGTACCCCCAAGGCCCTCCAAGGCATCACCCACCGTCGTGATGGAGTAGATGGGGTTGAGGATGGTGAAGAGCAGCACATTGTTGACACCCCGAGAATCATCCGTGTCTCCGGGGCGGGAGATCTTCTGGCTGGTGGAGTAGTTGACAAAGGCTGGGTGCCCGGCAATGTAGATCTGGTTGTCGGCAGCGTAGTTGACAGCATTGCAAGCGCCAAGAATGTCCTCAAACTCCACCAGGGCTTGTCTCTTCTTGGGCATCACCACCACGTAGCTGGGACAGGGAGCACAACCATTGGATCCCCACTGCCACCATCACCACCAAACACAGCACTGGCGGTGGCTCCTCACCTGATGGGCCCGAACTCCTGTAGGGCCTCCACCAGATCAGCCTCCACGACGCCGTCGATCAGGCCCCTGATGTGCACCACCGGGGACGCCGGGGTCTTGTGGGGGTCATCGTAGTTCTCCTGCTAGGAACCGAGGCATTGGCTCAGCAGAACCCAGCGGCACGGCCCGAAGGGAGGAGCCAGACCCTCTCTGCGCCCACCACCGCGGCCTCAGCTCCCGGCTGGGTGCATCACACGGGCCGGTTTGGACCCTGAGGTGACCTCAGGGCACATCTAGTCCCTCCCGGCCCCCCCCCCCGCCCCCATTTTTCACCCCTTGAGCCCCATTCTACTTCTCCTCGCCCCGTTTTCCACCTCCTCGTCCCCGTTTTACCTCCTCCCCGCCCCATTCTACCCCTCCTGGCCCCGTTTAACACCACCCCCCCCACCCCGTTTTACGCTCCTGACCCCGTTAACCCCACCCCCCCCCCCCCCCCCGTTCTACGCTCCTGGCCCTGTTTTACAGCCCCCCTCGATCTCCTTCTACTCCCCAGGCACCGTTTTACCTCCCAGGGCCGCTTTACCCCTCCCAAGCGCCCCCCGCCGCCTCTCACCGCTCCAGCGGCGCCGGGCCCTCCGCCAGCCCCCCCCGGCCCGCCAGGCCCGTGCGGCGGCGGCTCCGCGTTCTCGGTCTTCTGGCGCTTGGGAGCTCGGCCGCCATCGCCGTAGTAGCGGCCGGAGCCGCCGCCGCCGCCCGCCGCCATCTTCCCCATGTCGGCACCGCGGCCGCTGCCCTCAGCGCTCTGCGGGCCCCGCCACCGCCGCCGCGACATGGCGCCTCTGTCCGCCGCGCCGCCTCCGCCACGCCCCTATTGGCCCGCCCCACCGCCAGTCAAGGCGGGACTCTCATCCCATTGGCTCTGCTCCGCTGTCGGCCCCGCTCTCCGCCGCCATTGGGCTCGTCGACCGGACGAGCCCGCGCTGATTCGCCCGCGTGTCTGCCAGGCAACTGAACTGCCGCCTTCTATTGGCTGGAAGGGGCCCCTGTCCGCCCGCCCACCGAGCTGATTGGGTATAGGCGCTGCCTGTCCATGCGGCGCTCCACCCGTCGCCCCACCCGTCTTCAAAGAGCAGCAATCAGGCTCCGCCCCCGCCCGACGCCTCTTCCAGGCTATTGGTCAGAGCCAACGCAAATCAACTCCCTTGGCTCTGATTGGCTCCTTTTATGCCCCTTTCAACCCCTTCAGCCTCTCCCCTCGCCCATTGGCCAACTCACCTGCCTATCAACTCTCGCTTCTGCCACTCCAGGCTGTAATTGGCCTCCTCTCTTCAGCTTTCACTTCGGATTGGCAGATGCATGTTGGCGCTGGCCCCACCTACCGCACTCAACTAGGGTAGCCGCCCCCCCCAAACGGTTACAGATACCCGAAAATGGGTATGGCCACCCCTAAAACGGGTACAGACACCCCAAAACCGGGTACGGACACCCCAAAATGGGTATGGACACCCCAAAACCGGGTACGAACACTCCAAAATGGGTATGGACACCCCAAAACCGGGTACGAACACTCCAAAATGGGTACAGACACCCCAACACCGGGTATGAACACCCCCGGACATAGCCAAAAGGTAAGAATAAGGTTTTATTGCACAAAAACCAGGAAAAGGAACAACACCCCCCCCGGTTCCCATCCGAATGGACCCTTCTATCGCAGTCACCCCCATGCACTGGGACACCCACGCACACACACTGGGGGGGCCCAAACCCCCCATTCACTCCCCCAGACTCCCAAAAAGGCAACAGCCAGTGCTGAGAAGCCCCCATTTAATGCCACAGCCCCACTGGGTCAATGGGGGGGGGTCTCAGTGCCCCCCCCAGATGGTGGGGGGGGGTCCTGGCTGCCCCCCACAGCCTTGCCTTTGCCCCCCTGGATGGCTTTGGCATCGATGGCAGCATGTTCCTTCCTCACCAGCTCCTCCAGCTCCTTCTGTGGGGGAAAGACACAGCGAGTGAATGGGGGTGCAGAGGTGGGGGGCTCCCCAAATTAACGGAGGGGGGTCCCGCAGATCGCTATGGGGGGGTAAGTACCTTCCATCCCAGCAGCTCTGCCAGTTCCAGGCACCCCTTGTCGCACTCTCCCAGCCAAGCCACGTCCCTGTGGGGGGTGCAGGCAAAGGGGAATCCCCAAAACATGCTGGGGTGGGGGGACAACCCCCCCACGAACCTCCCAAGCGCCCCTTACCTATAAGCCTTGTCTGAATCAAAGTCCATGCCGCAGCCAAAGCCCATGAGGGACATAAGAGGGTCACTCTGGTGGGGAACACCACATAAAATGGGGGGTACACAATAGCTCTTGCCTCCCCAGAGTGCCCCAAACCCTATCTACACCCCCCCCAATTTTAGCAGCCCCCCCCCCCCCCCCAGTTTCTCACCTGCCCGGTCTTTTCCTTGTTGATGAGGAGCCGGGGGGTGTTGGTGGGGACCCTGTGGTGGGGACAAGAAATGGTTATGGGGAGGCTCGAAGGGGTTGAAAGGGGTTGGAGGAGGTTAAAGGAGATCTGGGGGGGTCTGAGAGCATTAATGGTGGGGTTTGGAGGGTCTGGGGGTCCCCAACCTGCTGACGAGGGAGGCGAAGGGCTGGACCTGCAGTGAGGTGCCCATGATGATGAGCAGATCAACCTGCTGGAAGTCCTGGGGGGGAAAAGGGGGTGTCAGAAAGGGGGGGGGGGGCACTGGGGTGTCCCCCCCTCAAATCAAAATCCAGGTCATGGGGAGGGGGGGCTCCAGGACCACCCAAATTCACCGACTGCAGGAGGGTGAAGAAGCGCGAGGGGAGGCTCTCTCCGAAGAACACAATGTCTGCGGGGGGGGGGGGGGGGGGGAGACAGGAGGTCAGCAGAGGTTTGGGGGGCCCTAAGGACTGGGGGGGAGTATCAGGGTTGGGGGATCCCCCCCAGCTCACCGGGTTTCACCAGGCCCTGGCACTGCTCACATTTGGGCACCAGCGAGGAGAAGATGCGCTCTGCAAGAAGTGGGGGCATGGGGGGCCATGGGGGGATGTGGAGGGCATGGAGGGACATGAGGGGGCACGAGAGCTCCAGGGGCACATAGAGGGGTCAGAGGAATATGGGGGCACACAGGAGGAGCACAGAAAAACTTGGGCGGGTCAAGGGAGGACCCAAAGGTACATGTGAGGGGGGGGTGTTGCAGCTCTTAGTAGGATCCATTCCTATGTCCACCCCCCATCCAGACCCAGCCCCACGTCCCCCCTCTCACATCCCCCCCATGCCATCCCCCATCGCACCCCTCATCCAGGGCAGCCCGTACTGGCGCCGGCAGCCCGGGCGCAGGCAGTGGGAGGTGAAGAAGGAGCCGTGAGCCTCCACGAGCCGCTCGGGCTCCAGCCCCGCCACCCGCTCCAGTGTGTCAATGTTCTGGGGAGGGCACAGCAGGAAAAGGGGGGGGGGTCAGGGGACCCCGAGGGCCCGCCTCGGCACCCCTCAGTCCCATTGGGAACCACACTGGGCCGTCCCACCTGTGTGTAGCAGCGCAGCAGCAGCCCCTTGTCCTGCAGCAGGCGCATGAAGTAATGGCACAGCGTGGGCTGAGAGGAAGGGCAAGGAGGGTCAGGGGGGGCCCAAAGGTTTGGGGGGGCCCTGGAGAAGGGGAACCCTGAGGCACAAGGCAGAGGTTACCTTGAATTGCCCAGGGTAGAGCTCCCGCGCCAGAGCAAAGAAAGGCTCAGGGTGCTCCTAAGGAGGAGAAGAGGCAGCGTTGGTGGGGCCCCGAGGGCCCCCGCACACACCTGAGAGGCGGCGCTAGGCAGGGGGTTACCTTGAAGAAGCTGATCTCGAAGATGGCCTCGGGGTAGGGGAGGTCGTAGCTCTGCAGGTTCGAGTAAAGGCCGGTGCCAGGCGAGCGGAAGTCGGGGATCCCAGCGGCTGCGGGGGGGGGTTGTGTCAGGGACCCCTCCTCCATGCTGGGACCCCCCCAAAGCCGCCCCCCGCAGCGCACTCACACGTGGAGATCCCGGCGCCCACCATGCACACCACGTTCTTGCCTGGGGGGAGGAAATGGGGGCAGATAAAGGGGACCGCAGCGCTGGTGACCCTGCAATGGACCCCAACAGACCTTGGCCCCACGGGGACCCCCAACCCCCCGAGACCCCTTTAAACCCCCCCAAAATCCCTCCCGCGACCCATTCAGACACCACCAACACCCCCCCACCCCCCCCCCCGTACATCTCTCGCTCTGCAGGAAGCGGCTCACTCCCTCCAGCGTCAGCTCCTCCAGCACCTTCTCGGGCTTCTCCCCGCCCAGCCCCAGCGTCCGGGACAGGAGGCTCCGCAGCAGCTCCACTGCGGGAGCGGGTCCGGGTCAGGCCCCGGGAACCCACCCCCGGTGTGCGGGGAGCAGGACCCCCCCGGCCCCCCCCCCACTCACTATCAGAGTCCCCCGAAGCGCCCAGCTCGGGGTCGGAGCCCTGCGGGACAGCGCGGGGGGACTCAGCGGACACCGGCGGCGGGGAGGGCCCTGCGAGGGCCGCAGCGGGAACAGACCCGGACCCTACCGGTGACTCCGCGTCCCGCTCGGCCTCGTCCCCAAGGCCCCGCCACTGGCGCTGCCCCCCCCCGGTACCGTCCGCTTCCGCCATAGGGAGCGGCCGCGCTCCCCGCCACTCCTCCCGGCGTGCACCGCGCGGGCAGCGCTGATTGGCTGAGAGCTGCGCTATCTTCCTTGCAGCCACTCCTCCCGGCGTGCACCGCGCGGGCAGCGCTGATTGGCTGAGAGCTCCGCCATTGTCCTTAGAGCCACGCCTCCGCTGATTGGCCGGGACCACCGGAAGTGCTGCGCGAACTACGGGTCACGGCAAGGCCCGTCGGGGGATTCCCGGCGCCGGCGGCGGCTCCTCGATGGCGGCTCCCGCCTGAGGCGGCCCGGCCCGGCCCCGATGGCGGCCGCGGAGGCGCCACCGCCCCCGGGCGATGTGAAGCGGGCGGAGGCCGAGGAGTGGTGCGACAGCGGCCTGGGCTCGCTGGGCGAGGGGGCGCTGGGGCCGCTGCCCGCCAGCCCCGGGCCCGACGAGACCGCGGAGGCCGCGCCCCCCAGCGCGGAGCCCGGTGCTTGGCTCCGGCACGTCCTGGGCTTCCTCACGGAGGACGGAGACACGTGAGTGCGGGAGGGGCTCTGGAACACCCACGCCGGGTCCCTCGCACGCACCCGGGGCTTAACGGGGACCCCCCCATCGTGTCCCGCCCCCAGGGCGCTGCACTTGGCCGTTATCCACGAGCACGAGGCGTTCCTGGACTCCATCCTGCAGCACACGGCGGGCACGGAGTACCTGGACCTGCAGAACGACCTGGGGCAGGTGCGGGGGGGATGGAAAGAAGGGGTCGTACCAGGGCGGGTTTCCCCCCGTTGCGGCCCTTCCTGACAGGGTCTCTGTGCCTGCAGACCGCGCTGCACCTCGCTGTCATCCTGGGCCTGGAGAGCTTCGTGCGGAAGCTGCGTGCGGCCGGCGCGGGGCTGGGGACGCAGGAGCGCGGGGGGCACACGGCGCTGCACCTCGCCTGCCGCGAGGGGCACCCGGCCTGTGCCCGCCTCTTGCTCAGTGGGCACCACCCCTGCACCGAGCCCGAGGCGAGGGCTCAGCTTGACAGCGTCAACTACGACGGTGCGGGATGGGGCTGGGATGAGGTCGGGATGGGGTCTGGAGTGGGGCTACCCGCAGTGACAGCATCCCCCGGAACCCGTCCCTGTGCAGGTTACACCCCACTGCACATCGCAGTGCTGCGCAAGGATGTGGAGATGGTGGAGCTGCTGCTGAGCGCCGGCGCCGACCTCAACAAACCGGTGAGAGCCAGAGCGAGGGGGGGGGGGGAGCAAAGCCCTGGGGATCCTTTAACCCCCCCCAACCTCTGCTTGTGCCCCCCTCCCCCCCAAAGGAGCCTAGCTGTGGCCGCAGCCCCCTGCACTTGGCGGTGGAAGCGCAGAGCCCGGAGGTGGCTGAGGTCCTGCTCCGTGCCGGAGCTGACCCCAGCGCCCGCATGTACGTGGGGTACACAGCACTGTACAGCGCCCGGCACCGGCCCGACCCCCGCCTGGCACCCCTGCTGCGGCGCTTTGGGGCACAGGACCCCTCCAGCGACGAGGATGGGGACAGCAGCGATGTGAGTGCCCCAAAACACCGAGTTTCCACCCCAAAACGCCTCTCTCCCTCATCCCAAATGATTCTTTCCCCAAAATAATGCCTATTTTAGCCTCCAAACCCCTTCTTTCCCCCTCCCAAGTCCTGGGGGGGTGCTGAGCTCTGGGTGTCATCCCCCCTCAAGGAGGAAGATGAAGATGAGGAGAAAGAGGAATACGACGACATCGTCATCAACAGTGGTCTCTGCATGGACTGAGCCCCCCCCAAGTCTCCCCCTATTTATCTGGAGGCTCCTGCTCTGGCTGCCTGGACTTTAGGGGAGCTTCCCCCCAAAAAGGACCCCTGCAATATCCCCCCCCCCCCCCCCCCCCGGTGGTAGCGATACAGAATTTATATGAATTGTACAATAAAAAGAACCTTCGGCCTCTTCATAGCCCCCCCCTTCTTCCTCCTCCCCACATCAGCTGGGGGGGTCCCAACCCCTGGGACTCCCCCCCCCCAAATCCACCCTCACTTCACCAGGGTGATGCCACAACCACACGGGTGTAGATCCATGTTCTTTGCATGTGCACATTCAAACACATGTGGGAAGCACGGAGGAGCCCATGTGCTCCATGAGCTTTATTCCAGGGGATCCTGTGTATCCCATGTCTGGTGTCCTCAGGACATGGCCCCATCCTCAAAGTCTCTCCTTGTCTCTACACCCAGGGTGTGTCCCCCTCCATTGTTGGGGGCCACTGAGGGGTCTGCCCCACACTTTGGGGGCTCCTCAGGGTCCCCCCCCAGGCTGGTTGGGGCCAATGTAGCGCAGGCGCGGCGCTGGGGGCCGGGGGATCACATCCAGCCCCACGAGGGGCTGCAGGGCCGGGGGCACTCGCACACGGCCGTCCTGGGGGTACAGCACAGGGTGAACCCCTCCCGCACCCCAAAACCGGGGGAGGGCGCCCCAACCCCCCCCCCCAGCTATCACCCACCGGTAGCTGGTTGCACTCCAAGAGGGCGATGAGCATGCGGGACACGGCGCAGGCTGTGCCATTCACCTATGGGGGGGCAGGGGGAGTTATGGGGGGGGCAGAAAGGGACTGGGGGGACCCCAGCAGCCCCCCCAGTACCCACCGTGTGTGCGTGGCGCAGCTGCCCGGCCCCATCGCTGTACATGATGTTGAGGCGCCGGCTCTGGTAATCGGTGCAGTTAGAAGCACTGGAGATCTAAAGGGGAAGCAGAAGAATTTGGGGACCCCCCCAGTAAAGGGGGAGTCTCCCAGGTTTTGAGGTGCCCCCCCCACCATGTTCTCACCTCCCCATATTTGCCCCGTCCTGGCATCCAGGCCTCAATGTCGAACTTGCGGTAGGCAGGGAGCCCCAGCTCCTCCGTGGGCATGTCCAGGACGCTGTAGGGAGCAATGACAGAACATGCGGGGGTGCAAGGATATAGGAGGGTTTGGGGGTGCTCTGGGGACTCCCCCATTTTGCCCTCACCGGTAATGGAGGCCCAGCTCAGAGAAGATCTCCTTCTGCATTGCCAGGAACTCGGCCAGCAGCGCCCCACTCTCAGCCCCGCTCTCGACTGCTGTCACCCCAAACATCTCCACCTATGGGTGGACAAAGGGACCCCAAAACTAATGGAACCCCCCCACCGTCACCCCAACACCGGCCCCCGCGGGGTCAGGCCTTCCCCTCCCAGTCTGCCCAGTACCTTGGTGAACTGGTGCACCCGGTACAGCCCCCTCGGCTCCCGCCCCGTGTCTGTCTCAGCGCGGTAGCAAGTGCTGGAGCAGACAACCCTGTGTGGGGAAAGGGGGACCCGGTTGGAGGGGTTCCCAAAGGGGTTCCCAAAGGGGTTCCCAAAGGCCCCTTAGGGAAGGGGGGCTCTAAAGCTCCTCCTATGAGGAATGGGAATCCCCAGAGTCCCCCATGTTAGCACAGAGAGGGGATCCCCCAAACCTAATGGGTAAATCCTGCAGCCGCACCGCATGGTCCATGAAGTACCCTGGAGCAGAGCGATGGGATCAGTGGGGTCCCCCCGACCCCCCCCATTAAACCCAGGGACCCTCAGCTAACCCCACTGCTCACCAGCGATGCCAACCTCGGCTGTCCCAGCCAGGCTCAGGTCCTCAAAGCGTGCAGGGTCAATACTGTACACAGGCGAGGGGCTGAGGTGCAGCTGCATCCCACAACCCTCCTGCAATGGGAAGCATGGAGGGGTTTGGCGGGGGGGTGCCTGGGGGGTGACCCACATGGGGAAGGAATAAACACGGGGGATATGGGGGGTACAGGAGTGCACTCACAAAGACAGCACCGCGCAGCAGGTCCGGGACTGTCATGGGGAGGAAGCCCTGGGGGGGGGGGGGGGGGGGGGTGTGGAATAAGGGGTGTGCAGGGACCCCAAAGCCTGGAGGGGCCCCCCCAAAGCCTTGTGGGGACCCCAACCCCCTCGTGTGCCCCCTCCTGACCTTGCTGAGCAGCTTGGCCATGGCGAAGCGAACCAGGGCGTGCTCCAGCAGCACCGCGGCCCCACACAGGTAATAGGAGCGATGGCCAGAGACGTGCGAGAGGCGCCTATGGGACATGCACACGCATGTGTCATGTGTGTTCCACATGTGTCACACGTGTGTCACACGTGTGTCACGTGTATCAGCGCTCACCGCTGCCGGATGATGTCCAGCCCCTCGCCCAGCTCCAAGTGCCCCTTCGGCTTGAAGTCAAACACTGGTGGACAAGGGAAGGGGAGAAGCCTTCATCACCCCATAGACCCTCCTCTGCTCCTCATTACAGCCTTCCCCACCCCAGTCCTCCTCCTCTTCAACCCCCCCCCCCTTACCTGGCTTCTCCCCCACCACCTCCAGCACTCGGGCCTGGCTCTCATCCCCAATGGGCTGTTTCAGAGAGGTACAGAGGGTGTCGGGGGCGGGGATGACACCACAATAGAGTGTCTCCCCCCCCTCTCCGCACTCACCACCTCGGGGTGGGTGTTGTTGGGGAGCTGCAGGGCTCTCAGGTAGAAGCTCTCATCCAGGGAGGCCTCCTGGGCCAGAAGCTCCTGCAGCTCCAGCCGGATCTGGCGCCCACGGGCCCGGAGCACTCCATAGGCAGGAAGCTGAGGGGAACATGGCACTGGGGGGTAAACAGGGGTTTAAACCCCCTTCCCAACCTGCCTGCACCCCCCAGCTGGGATCAGGGACCCCCCTCTCTGCTGTGTCTTACCGCCTCCACTGTCTGCTTGTCATGGGCTGCCTGTGGAGAGAAAGGAAAAAGGTGAAATACGGGTGTGGGGAGTCCCCAGGGGGTGCTATATGGCACTATAGGGTGCTGTGACATGGATATGGGGTGCAATGGGGTGGATATGGAGTGCTGTGGAGCACTATGGTGTGGATGTGGAGTACTATGGGGTGCTGTGGGGCACTGTGGGGTGGATATGGAGTTGATGTGGAGTACCATGGGGCACTGTGGGGTGCCTGAAGAGCACTACAGGGTGGATGTGGAGCACTGTGGGCTGCTGTGGGGCACTGCAGGGCAGATGTGCAGCACTATGGGGTGCTGTGGGTCACGCTGTGGGTCACACTGTGGGGCACGCTGTGGAGCACTATCGGGTGCTGTGGGGTACTATGGCTGCTGTGGGGCACATTGTGGGGCACTATGGGTTGCTGTGGGGCACGTTGTGGGGCGCTACGGGGTGCTGTGGGGCACGCTGCATGGCACTGTGGAGTGCTGTGGGGCACTACGGGGTGCTGCGGCGCACGCTGCCTCTCACCATCAGGGCCCGCACCCCTCGGGCCACTTGTTGCTTCTCATCCTCCAGCCGGGCGATGGCGGCGCGAACGTCCCGCAGCCGAGTCCACGTCTGTACCTGTGGGCGGAGCCTGCGGTAACCACACCCCTGTCCCTTGAGCCCCGCCCTCTCCCCGAACAGACCACGCCCCCTCCCTCCCTCCCTCCCCGCCCCGCTCACGATCTCGCGCAGGTCGCGGCCCCGCAGCGGGCCCTGCCGCCGCTCCAGCTCCCGCTCGCTCAGCGCCGACACCTCCAGCTGCGGCCGCGCGCTCCGGCCCTCGCGGACGTGCTCGTACAGGCGGCTCCGCACCGCGCCCGGCTCCCCGGGACCACCGCCTCCCCCCCCCACACCGCGCCACCCCCGCGCCGCCGCCCGGCGAGCTGCAGCCAGCGCCCTGGGCGCCGCCATCTTGGGTGTCTGGCTTGCGTCATTTGCCGGAAAAGGCGGGGCAAAGCATGGTCACGCCCCCCCAACACATGTCCCCAGCGCGCCACCTACCGGGCCTGGACACCCCCCCCCGCCCCCAAGCGCCCTTCTCAGTGCCCCCCCCCCACGGACCCCCCATTGCCCCGCATTACTCTCCATGCCCCTCCCGGTGCCCTCGGTCCCCTTCCCACGTCGTCCGTCCCCCCTCATCGCCCCAGGCCCTCTCAGCACCAGTCCACATCCACACAACAGCCTTTAATGGAGGCGCTCTCCCTCCGTCCCCGGGAGGCCACCTCCTGGGCATAGCAGGCTCCATCCCTGTCCCCTTCCTTCCCTTCTCACTTCTTCTTCTGGACATGGGCACAGTCGTACTTGCCCCGCACGACGGTAAGCTTCACGCCGGGCAGGTCCTGCGTGCGGCCGCCCTGCACCAGCACGACGTGGTGCTCCTGCAGGTTGTGGCCCTCGCCGGGAACGAAGCACACCGCCTCCTTGCCGTTGCTCAGCCGCACCCGGACGCATTTGCGGTTCGCCGAGTTGGGTTTCTTGGGCTTTCGGATCAGGTTCTTGATCACCACCCCCTTGATCTGCGGCCGCCCGAACGTGGCCCCCAGCTTCGGAGGATGCGGCCTGGGCCGACCTTGCCGGTGCATCTGGTTCAGCGTGGCCATACCGGCGGCGGGCTGCAGGCCCCCGGGAGCGACTGCGGAGGAGAGCGAGGCTCAGACGTTGCGGGACCCCCGGTGAGGGGACGGGGAGGCGGGATACGCACCGCAACCGCGGAGCGAGGCCGCGGCCCTCAGCAGAGCGCGGAGCGGCATCCTTCGGGCGGGCACAGGGGAGCGGCGGGGTCTGTGGGGGGGAAGAGGGAGGTGAGCGCTGCCCCGGGGCAGCCCCGCAGCGGGGATCGGCGGCGGAGCCGCCCTCACCTCAAAGCGCCGCCATCTCACAGCGCCCCTTCACCAGCATCCTCTCCGCGCTCTGATTGGCCAGCACCAACGCCAATCTCTCGCTTTCCTCTCTGTGATTGGCTGCTCGTCCTTTAACGCCCGCCTTCAGCGCCACAGCGATGCCCCGCCCTTCTCCTTCCCCTCTCCACCAATCTCCTTCGGCGCCCACGCCTCCTTCAACCAATCCCCGCCCTCAGCGGGGGCGGTGCTTGTCGCCAAGGCAACGCGGGTAGGGCGGATTGCCCGGATGTGGCTCGATCGCAAGATGGCGGTGGCCGAGTGAGCTGCGTGGGGGGGCAGTGGTAGCGTCGTGCCCGTGGTGAGGGGTGAGCAGGGCCGGGGGCCTGCGGGGAAGGGGTTTGGGGCGGGCGCCAGGAAGCAGTGGTCTTAAGCGAGTCCCGGGCTGTTGGGGTTTCCTCATGGAATTCCCTTGTGGAATCGCCTTGTGTCCCTGCAGCGTCTTCCCCCGAGGACCCCGCGATGCCGCGCTGAGCTAGGAAGAGCCTTCCCTTGCCCACAGGTAGGGAACGGGGGTGAAACCTTCCCCGGGAGGCTCCGGACGTCCTTATCCCGTGTGTTCTTTGGGATCTTTCCCTGCTGGAGCAGGGGTAAGGCTCTTCCCCACGCTCAGGAGGGTGGAAAACCGGGAGATGTGGGGCTCTTGGAGCCTTCCTCCCGTTGCTGCAGCATGGAAATGGGGCCACCCCTCTCCACTTAACCCCCTGGCTCCATGGAAATGGGGCTTTTCCCTCCTTTCGGCTCATCGGGAAGAGTGGGATGCATTACTCGGTTGGGTTTTCCCTGTAACCCGTTGAGTTTGGCCTCGAGGAGCCAGGGGGGGGAGGCTGCAGGGGTTCTGCGGGTGGGGTCATCCATAGCAGGACATGGGGGTCCTGAGGGCAAACACAAACGGGATTTAAACCAAGGCCGAGGACTCATTTGTCCCGGATCCTGGGGGCTTCCGAGGGGAATTTTGTCAGCTCTGGTGAGGATGAGGATGGGGACTTGGGAAGAAGCTCGTCTCTGTGAGGAGGGGGGGGCGTTGGGTTGAATGGAGAAGGTTCGGATGCCCCATCCCTGGAATGCCCAAGGGCAGCTTGGAGCAAGCTGCTCTGTGGAGGCTGTCCCTGACCATGGCTTCCAATGAGCTTGGGGGTCCTTTCCGAGCCAAACCTGTCTGGCATTCCGTGGAACCTTGCAATCGATGGGAGGCTCCCATCACCTCCATTGTGGATTCCTCCTCTCACTTCCTGCACAAGGGATTCACATCTTTTCCTCCCGGCTGCTCTGAGGACCCCAGAGCCCTTCATCACCTTGGAGAAGCTTGAATTCTCTGAAGGAGGTGGGAGAAGAGGGCTGGGAAGAAGCAGGATCCTATGGCATGAGCCCAGCTGCTCCTCAGGGTTAACCTGCTGCCAAGCTGAAGCTCTGAAGTCCCAATTCCCGGTAGTTTCCCTTTGGGACAAGAGGATGAAAGCCACCGAGGCCCCTTAGCAGGGTTTCCTCAGGGCTTCGCATGCTTTTCATTCCAGGATTCCTGTTCCACGCAGGTAGCTCAGCGCAGGGATAATGTGGCACCAAATTCCCCCCAGCTCCTGGTGCCACCCCAGAGCCTCCTTCGGCTCCCATTCCCAGCTCCCGGAGCTCCCAGCCCTGTCCTGCTCCCCTTTGAGGCTGCCTCTCCCAAGGCTGACTTGTGCAAAGCCGGCTGGGCCAGTCCAACCAGCGGCGCCCAGGAGCCTCCTTCCAGGCTTCCAGCCCTGGGGAATGGGGGAGCTCCGAAGGGCTGAGGCAGCCATTACCAAATTAAAGGGGATGGGGGGGCTAAGTCTTTGCCTTTGGGACCTATCCCAAAGCACAGAGCCATGGAATGGGGGGGAAGGACCTTAAAGCTCCTCCACTTCTAGCCCACAGGAATACTTCTCATGGAGCAGGTTGTTCCAGCCTTGCTATGGGCACTGCCAGGGATGGGGCATCCAAACCTTCCCCATTCATCCCAGTGTCCCACTCCCGTCTGAGGAAGGAATTTCCTCCATGTACCCCATCCAAGTATTCCCATTGGAGCTGTTCGTTCTCATCCCATCCTGTGCCCAAAGCCCCTCTCCAGGTTTCCTGCAGCCCCTTGGGCAGCAGGGCTGGGTTCTTCCAGCTCTTCCCCGCCCTTTCCCTCTCCTTCCTTCCTTGTTCCTGGTCTCTGGCCTCCCAGAGGCCACTTTGTTCCAGCTTTTGCTGCCTCATTGGTTCCCGGCTCAAATCCACTCTGTTCCCGCTCCCAGCTTTCTGTTTAACTTCCTCCCTACCTCCTGGCTGGGATTTTCCTTCCCTCCACCCATTCCTGACCCATTCCCAGGCTCCCCGTGTAACAAGGTCCTGCCAAATGGCAGTTCCGTGTTTCCCTGTGGGCTCATTGGGATCTGGAGTGAGCTGGGGATGTGGGATGCGGATCCCAAACAACTTGGGATCGTATCCCAGAGCTGGGGAGGGGGCGTTGGAAAGCAGGATAGCCCTTTGGCAGTGGGGTTAAGGGCTTCCCAGCTGGAAGGAGCAGGAGGTTGTGGTGCTGGGAAGGTTCCTGTTTGCTCCAGAGCTGGGTAAGGAGCTGGGTAATGGCCGGCGCAGGAGATAAAGGAGCTGGAATGTGCCCAGCCAGGAGGGAGGAACCTGGGGGAGACGCTGGCTGCTCCTTAACCCCTTCCAGCTGCTGCAGGGCTCATCCCACTTCCAGAGCTCCATCCCACCATCCTGAGCTCATCCCACTTCCAGAGCTCCATCCCACAATCCTGAGCTCATCCCACTTCCAGAGCTCCATCCCACCATCCTGAGCTCATCCCACTTCCAGAGCTCCATCCCACCATCCTGAGCTCATCCTACTTCCAGAGCTTCATCCCAATTCCAGAGCTCTTCCCACCATCCAGAGCTCCATCCCACTTCCAGAGCTCCATCCCACTTCAAGAGTTTCATCCCACTTCCAGAGCTCTTCCCACCATTCAGAGCTCCATCCCACTTCCAGAGCTCATCCCACCATCCCAAACTCAGGAATCCCATGAATCCATTGGCTGCCTATCCACACGCACAGCTCTGGGCTTAGGATTCCATATAATCATGGAATCCTTTGTGTTGGGAGGGACCTTTAGGCTCCTGCAGCTCCATCCCACAGGGACACCTTCCACTGGAGTAGGTTGCTCCAACCTGGTTTTGGGCACTGCGGGGATTTCCTACATGGAGAAAGGGAATTGTGTCGGGAGCTGTTGAGTTTTCCACCGGGAAACCTGTAGGAAGCTGATTCAGGAGACTAAAAATGGAAGGAAACAGCCCCAGTGCCACCCAAAGGCAGGGAAAAGCGGGACAAATCCACAGCAGGATTCCAGCATCCTGGGATGCTGGGCTGGAAAACCAGGATTTCAGGACATGGAGCTGCTTTAGGAGCAGTTTTGGGGCACTTGGCTCATGCCAGTGTCCGGGAGCTCCGACGTCCTCCCGGTTGGAACACCCAGCACACAGAGGCTGGTTCTTAACCTTGGATGTGGTGGATTCATCTGAAGCTCCTGGAACAATTCAGTTCCCCCGCTCTGGAATTTTTTATTTGGGGCGGGGGTTCCCAATGCTCATGGCTCTGGCAGGGCCGGATCCAGCCTGCGCTTCCATGGGATAAACAAGTCCCATTGTACCGGCTGCGGGTGTTTACACCAGGAAAACCAGTGCGGATCCACCCTGGGACATGGGCGCAGAGGGGCTGGAGAGGGTTCTGGAAGTCCCTGGAGCAGCTTGAGAGCTCGGAGAGGGGCTTCTCCAGGAGCCTGTAGGGAAAAGCAGCTTCCAACGAGAAGAGTTGGATGGGATAATGGGAGGGAATCCCTCTCTTTGAGGATGGAGGCTGAATGGTGAAGGCTTGGCTGAAGCCTGGAGCAAGCTGCCCTACGGAAGCCTGTGGGCTGGATCCCTGGATGACCTCAAGGTCATTCCCAAGCCAGCCCTTTCCATGACTCCATGATTTATTCTCCCCCCTTCCTGGCCAGGTCCTCGCCATGTTCACCAAGAAGAAGAAGCGTTTGGAGATCTCGGCTCCCTCCAACTTCGAGCACCGCGTCCACACTGGCTACGACCAGCACGAGCAGAAGTTCACAGGGTTGCCCCGGCAATGGCAGGGCCTCATCGAGGAGTCAGCCAAGCGCCCCAAGCCCCTGGTAGATCCCGTCTGCATCACCACCATCCAGCACACTTCCCAGAAGGTAGGAAGCTCCCTGGCTCCGGCATCGGGCCTTTTTGGGAAGGCTGCTGCTGGGGCTGCAAGGCCAAAGCGGTGGTAGGTTTTAGGCTCCTCGTCTTCTCCTCGGGTGTCATGAGCAGGTTGGTCTCCAATGGGCACATCCAACCCATTCCCTGCGCCATGCGGGACAAGGAGCAGCAGCAGGGGTGGAAGCTTCTCCTAGCAGCTGGAAAAATCCCAGTGGCCACCAGGAAAGCACGCGGCTGCCCCTTCCCATCTCATCCCCATCCCCATCCCCGTGTGTCCTCCAGCACCCTCATGTTGCTTTGTTGGCCACCAGCTCTTTCCCACCTTCACCCTTGTGAGAGGCCTTGGTGGGAGGAGGAAAAGGAGGGGGTTTAATGCAGGGGAAGGCTTCTTTCTCCTCCTCTTCCTCCTCAGTCTTTGGGGATGGGTTTGCTCCTCACCCCTCACTGCCTCTAAGATCCCTTTCCAAGAGCTGGGATCACACCCTTGGCCCCCACCTCCATCTATCTCCGCCAGCACCCAGGGCAGGAGCTTTGGTGGGGTTCATCCCCACAGTGGTGGCCCCAGCGTCTCCCCTCCCCGTGTCCCCTCCGTGTGACCCATGTCCCCATCCCAACATCCCATTTTCATTCTTCATTTTTATTTTCTTCCCCCTTTTTTGTTTCCTTTGTGTCTGTCTCCGTCATTCCCGTCCCTCGTCCTCCTCCAAGACCATCGTCCGGGGCAGCAAAGCCTCCAAGGACGGCTCCTTGACCTGGCTCCTGGATGAGTTTGAGAACATGTCCGTGTCCCGTTCCAATTCCCTGCGCAGGGACAGCCCCCCCTTCCCGCCCCGCCGCCACCAGCTCCACCAGGAGAACGGCCTCTCCCAAGGCCCAGCCTCAGCTCCAGCCCAAGAAGATGCCGGGAGGAGCCGGAAGAGCCGCCCCGGGGCCGGGAATGAGGTAGAACAGGGCAAAGAGAGACCTTGGGACAAGGAGGAGCACCATGGCCAGCACCAGGCTCACCAGTGCCCCGCTCCCAAAGCCACTCCCGGCGGCCGCCCGCCTCCCGACTATCCCAAAGCACCCCTGGAGAGGGACTCCAAGCAGGAGCGGGTGCTGCGGCGGGAGCGCCCCGAAGCCGCTGAGAAGCGCCCCAAGTCCACCTTGGGTGCTGGTGGGAGCAGCCCCCCATCCCCCCGGGACAAGCGCCCGCTCTCTGGGCCCAGTATCCGCACTCCCAACATTCCCATCTCGGAAGGGGTGATGAAAACAGCTCAACAGACCGGGCGGGCCTTCAACACCTACCCCCGGGCTGAGACCGACCCCGGCCCGCAGGTAACGTGTCCTCCTGCCCCGAGGGGCTGCTCCTCCTCCTCAAGCCACTGCTCTTCCTCCTCTTCCTACTTTAAACCCGTTAAGAGTGGCTCTCCAGGGTGCTGGGCCTCATCTGCTTGAGTGTCTTCATTGAGGATCTACCTGGACTCTTGGTGGCAGAGACAGGATTTGGCTTCATGGATGGGGGTTGGCTGGATGGTGGCACTCCAAAGAGTTGTGGGCAGCAGCTTCATGACCAAGTGGAGATGGGTGACGAGTGGTGGTCATCAGGGGTTGGGATTGGAAGCCAGGGCTTGGAATTGGATGGGTTTTAAGGTCCTTTCCAAGTCAAACCATCCCATGGTTCTATGGATGACACCAGGTTGGGTGGGAGCTTTGAGCTGTTAGAGGGGCAGAAGCTCTACAGAGGGATATGGATCAATGGGATGAGGGTCCCTGATAGAGATGTTTCGGTGCTGGAGTGAAGTTTTAAGCTCCTCCAGTTCCAACCCACAGGGGCACCTTCCATAGAGCGGGTTGGTCCAGCCTGGCTTTGGGCACTGCCAGGGATGGAGCATCCTAATCCTCTCCATCAACCCATCCCGGTGTCCCACCCCTCTCAGAATGAAGAACTTCCTCCCAGTGTCTCATCCAACTCTTCCAGTTGGAGGTTTTCCTCCTTGTCACTTCCCTACCTGCCCTTGAAGGTCTTTCCCAACCTTGTTGATCTATGACCAGCATGGGCTGAAGCCACGACCCCCATCCTTGTCTCCGAAGGATCCAACCGCTCCTCCTCCTCTTCCTCCCTCCTTCCCACCTTCTTCCCCCCTGCTTGCTTTTGGGGCCAACCCTCACACCCCCCACCTTGTGTTGGTGCTTGACACCTTCTCCATCTCCAGGCAGAGCAGCGACCGGGCCGGCCGCAGGAGCTGGCCTCCAGTGGCCCCACCAACGCCTCCCGAGCTCCAGCCCGCTCAAGGCAGGAGATGCCCCCCCATCCACACCTCACCCCCCACGCCTCTGATCCCCAACTGGCCCGGCAGCCCCCCCACCCCGGCCCTGCACCAGCTCCAGCCCCCCCAGCGGCAGGGGGACCCCAGCGGGAGCCCCAGCGTGTGTCCCACGAGCAGTTCCGGGCGGCGCTGCAGATGGTGGTGGACCCGGGGGACCCGCGCACCTACCTGGACAACTTCATCAAGATCGGGGAGGGCTCCACCGGCATCGTCTGCATCGCCACCGTGCGCAGCTCGGGCAAGCTGGTGGCCGTCAAGAAGATGGACCTGCGCAAACAGCAGCGGCGCGAGCTGCTCTTCAATGAGGTGAGCGCCCAGGGCGGGCTCAAGCACCCAAGGGTGCCCTCGGGCACCCAGGAGCACCCAGAGGTGCGTTCTGGCACCCAGGAGCACCCAAAGGTGGCTTCGAGCACTCAAGGGTGCATTTAAGACACTCAAGAGCACCCAAGGGTTTGCATGAGCATCCAAGGCTGTGAGCACTCTGGGGTGGTTTTGGGGCTCCCTCTGCAGGTGGTGATCATGAGGGATTACCAGCATGAGAATGTGGTGGAGATGTACAATAGCTACCTGGTGGGCGACGAGCTCTGGGTGGTCATGGAATTCTTGGAAGGCGGTGCCTTGACCGACATCGTCACCCACACCAGGTGCAGCCCCGCTTTCCTCTCCCTGCCTGCCCTTGAGGGTCTTTTCCAGCCTGCAGACCCCAGCTCTCCCTCCTCTTCCCTGCCTCGTCCCCACCGCGTTGACCACAACCTTCCCTCTTCCACCCCCCGGTGCCATTGCGTGTCCTCTCCAACCTTCTCCATGCCCCAGGATGAGCGAGGAGCAGATCGCCGCCGTCTGCTTGGCCGTCTTGAAGGCCCTCTCTGTCCTGCACGCCCAAGGGGTCATCCACCGCGACATCAAGAGCGACTCCATCCTCCTGACGCACGACGGGCGGGTGAGCAGGGCCCCCCAGCACCCCAGGCTCTGGTGGTGCCCCCCCCCAATCCTCACGTCCTCCTTCCCACCCCATGCCCAGGTGAAACTCTCGGACTTCGGGTTCTGTGCCCAAGTGAACAAGGAGGTGCCGCGCCGCAAGTCCCTGGTGGGGACGCCCTATTGGATGGCACCAGAGCTCATCTCCCGCCTCCCCTATGGACCAGAGGTGGCCTTGGGGGGCTCAGGGTGGCTTTGGGGGGGGTCCTCACTCCCACGTTAACACCACTTTGACCACATCCCCCCCCACTCTACAGGTGGATATCTGGTCCTTGGGTGTGATGGTCATAGAGATGGTTGATGGGGAGCCGCCGTACTTCAATGAGCCACCCCTCAAGGCCATGAAGATGATCCGGGACAACCTGCCCCCCAAGCTTAAGAACATTCATAAGGTAAGGGGGGGGACACCCCTCTAAGGGGGCTTCCCATGACCTTCTGGGGTGCTGCTGACCACTTCTGCACCTTGTCCCTAGGTTTCTCCATCACTCAAAGGCTTCCTGGACCGGATGCTGGTGCGGGACCCAGGCCACCGCGCCACGGCCACCGAGCTGCTGAAGCACCCGTTCCTGGGCAAGGCAGGGCCCCCCTCAGCCATCGTCCCCCTCATGCGCCAGAACCGCCTGCGGTGAGGCCACTGCCGCCACCATCCTCATCCTCACCACGCTGGGACTCTGCTTGGTGGCCCCCGGAACACACGTACTACTGAGGGAGGGGGCAAGCCCACTGTGAGCAGCCCCACCGCAGTCTTGGGGGGCCAGGGGGGGCCTCCTCAGCCTTGGGGAGCCATTTGGTGGAGGTCCCTAACTTCCTTCTCCTTCTAACCCCCACTTTTTTAGCCCCATCCACCCATGCGGTGTCTCCAAAGTGGGGTGGGGCAACCCCAAACTCCAACCCTATGGCCACACTACTGATTCAGGGGGTCCCCTACCCCAAATGTGGGGTTGGGGTTCCCCCACCCCAAACATGGATCTTGGGGTTCCCATAACCCCAAACCTGGTTCTTGGGGGGTTTTGGGTGGGTTTTTCCCCCCATTTTGTTTTTTAAAGCTATTTATATTGTTATTTTGTAGCGCCGCGGTTTGGGGGGGGCCCCGGGGCTGGCACATGGGGGGTCCCCCCAAGATTCCACACGTCCTTTTGGAGACAGCGCTGTGGCGAGTGCCTTCTTTAGTGGGATGGACACGCGTGTTTGGTCACATACATGTGTTGGGTCACATGCGTGTGCAGAGCTGCCAGACACGTCACCATGTGGGGTGACAGGGGGGACCCCACTTCCCACCCCCTAACTCCCAGTAAGGCAATGGGGAGGCGGGAGCTGCTGGAGCTCTTTTATTGGTTGAGGTTGGGGCGGGCAGAGGGGGGGTGGCAGTGCCACATCAGCGTGTGTCAGCACATGTTGGCCGATGTCCATTGACCCACTGGGCTTGCAGTGACCTGTTGGGGTGTCTCAGCCCACATTGCCTCAGGTTGCCTTGGCTTGGCTGAGGTTGACTCACTTTGGCTTGTCTTGACCTGCATCGGCTTGGCTTGGCCTACGTTGGCTTAGAGAGCCCGCAGTGACTTGGGTTGCCCTGTGTTGACTCGCAGTGGCTCGTGTTGACGGGAGTTGCCTTTCATCAGCTTGTATTAGTTCAGATTGAGTTGGCTTGACTTGCATTGACTTGGCTTGACTTGCGTTGACTTGGATTGACCTGGGTTGACTTGGGTTGACCTGGGTTGACTTGGGTTGACCTTTGTTGACTTGGCTTGACTTGAGTTGACTTGGCTTCCCTTCACCACCTGGTGCTGGCCCCACGCCCGCTCCTCAATTGCACTTGCAGTAGTAGGACTTGATGGCGTTATCCCAGTTGCTGAAGGTTCCCTGTTTCACCTCCCGCAAGCGCGGCACCGTGCCGGCCTCGAACACCTTGGTGTTGCCCTTCTTGCCACTGCGGGACCACACGGTCAGCTCGCAGTTGGTGCCCACCACCAGCGAGGAGATGCGCCCCGAGTAGCCCACAGGCATGTAGGGCACGTCAGAGCCGGGGTCCACCACCAGGGCTTTGCCGCCGCAGCAGTTGTCGTAGTAGACGCTGTCGTCGGTGTAGAGCAGGGCACAGACGCGGGTCCCATCAGCTGCCTGCAGGTCGGATGCACCTGGGCACTGCCCTGCAGCCACAGTCACCAGCGCCACCAGCACCGTCACCAACAGTGCCGCCATCGCCACCGAGAGCCAGCACCAGCGCCGGCACCGCAGATATAGCCCCCGGCAAGGTCATGGCAAGGGGTGGGGCGTGGGAAGGGGCCCGGATGGAACCTCAACACCCATGGGAATGGGCACACGTGTGGGGCCACCCAGTGTGGGAAGGGCGCAGATGGCATGGCACCACCCCAATGTCCACCCAATCCCATGGGAAGGGCCCCGGAGGTGTGCCGCCCCCCCCCCAAAGTGCACCCAGTCCCATGGGAAGGGACCAGATGTGACCACCCACACCTGCCCCTCGCCTTGGCCTTGGGGAAACTGAGGCATAGAAGGTCGGGGGGGGGGTATGTAAATGAGTGAGTAATTATGTCGGGAAGGGGGTGATCAGTTAAGGGGGTGGGGGGGGACAAAGCCAAGAAGGGGGGTAATGAGCCTGGAGGGGGTAATTAGTCAAGGGAGGGGCATAACTAGTAATTGGAAGGGCATAATGCAGCAAGGCAGGGGGGAGCAATTATCCTGGGGAGGTAATTAACAGGCCAAAGCCTGATGGGGGGGGGTGGGGGTGTCTTGACCCCATGCTCTGCCCCCTTATTTGCATATCAATTTGCCTATTTCCCATTGCACCCCTCCCATATCAGCAGTCTTCTGGTAACAGGGCTGGCGCTAACCCCTCCCCTCTGCGCCCACCTCACTCCTCTCATGGCTGGCCACAACGAGCTCATTTGCGTGTGGCCGCTTCCGGGGGCGGGTTGGGGGGGCGGAGAGGCGATTCCCTGCGAGCTCCTATGAGCAGTCCCTCCCAGCGCTCCTCGTATCAGATAGAAGGGACCCCACCAGCACCCGTCCCCCCCCATGGCACCCCCACAGAGACAGCAGCTCCCCCACTTTTCGCACACAAAAGGTTTAATCCGGGGGTGGGGGGAGGGCACAGGTTTTTAATGTAAAAACTTGTGTTCAACACGGAGGGGGCCCGGGGGGGGTTGGGGGGGGCGGCTGGGGGGGCAGGGTTGGAGGGGTCAAAGGGCAAAAGGGGGAGGGGAAATGGGGCTGGGGGGGGGGATCCAGACCAGCCAGATGGGAGCCCCCGGGGGAGGGGAGAAGGGGACATGGGGGGGGACGGGGACACCCAGGGACGCCCCCGGGATCCCCCGATGGGGTTGGGGGGCTGCGGGTCTCGTGTCATCTGTGCAGACATGTCAGTGGCGTGTGCGGGACCCCCAGAGGCCAAAGGCACCGCGTGTTGGAGGCGCACACGCGTGTTGGGGGCGCGGGCACGCGTGTCGGGGCACGCACGCACGTGTGTCACGCATGGTTGGGGAGCACGGCGGTCCCACGAAGGGAAGGCCCTGGGGAGGGCCCACACGTATGAATGGCTCACACGCATGTCGGGGGGCACGCGCGTGTTCAGGACACGCAAGAGTCCCAGGGCATGGATCCCCTTTTCGGGCCCACACATGTGTCACGGTGCCCACACGCATGTTGGGGGGCACACACGTGTTTGGGGCACACGAGTCCCAGTTGGGGCCCACACACACATGTGTCACGGTGCCCACACGCATGTTGGGGTATCTGGCGCCCAGCAGCACCCATGGGTGCAGTGGGGTCCTGGGGAAGGGGGGCTCCGGCACCCAAAGGTGCACCGAAGACACCCAAAGGGTGGGTTTAAGACCACAGGAGCACCCCGAGGGTGCCTGTGAGCATCCAAGGCTGAGTCTGAGCACCCAAAGGTACCCGGGAGCACCCAAGATTTCACTTGAGCGCCCAAGGGCAAGTTCAGGGAGCCTGGAGCACACAAAGGTCCACGGAGCACCCAAGCTGTGTTCAGGAGCTCAGGGGTGCACTTGGGCACCCGGAAGCACCCAAAGCTGGGCTGGAGAACCCAAGGGTGGGTTGGAGTGCCCAGTTCTGGGCTGGAGCACCCAGTTCTGGGCTGCAGCACCCAAGAGTGGGCTGGAGCACCCAGTTCTGGGTTGGAGCACCCAAGAGTGGGCTGGAGCACCCAGTTCTGGGTTGGAGCACCCAAGAGTGGGCTGGAGCACCCAAGGGTGCCCCGTTCCCCCCGCACCCTCACACGGTGCTCTCCAGCATCCAATGGGTGCTGCCGAAGCTGGGGCGCAGCGCGGGCGCCGCGTCCCCGCCCTGGTCGAGGCGCGGGAGGGAGCCGTGGCGCCGGGTCCGGTTGCGCCGCGGGAAGCTGTGGCTGCCCGAGCCCAGCGGCGGGGCCACCGCGGGCGGCTCCGGGTGCGGGTCCGGCTCCGGGCGCGGCTCCGGGTGCGGGTCCGGCTCCGGCTCCGGGCTCCGGGGGGCGCCGTTGGTCTGGGAGCAGGCGCTGGCGAGGACGGGCCCGCGGCGCGCGGCCGCCTTGTAGCGCGCGGTGAGGATGAGGATGAGGATGAAGAGCAGCACGGAGGCGGCGATGGCGGCGCCGATGGCGATGACGGCGGTGCCGCCCAGGAAGGGCGCGCGGGGCAGCGCGGCGCAGCCCGGCGCGGAGGCGGAGCCCGCGGCGGCGGTGCTGAAGCGGACGCAGCCCACGGGGTGAGCCAGGGCCGCGGCCGGGCCCCCTCCGCCCCGCAGCGCCGCCACGCAGAGCTCGTACTCGCGGCCCGCGGCCAGGTCCCGCAGCGTGAAGCTGCGGCGGGAGGGCGGCAGGAGCCTGCGGGGGAGAGGGCGCTGCGGGACCCGTAGGGACCCGAGGGGGGACACAGAGAGAGATGCAGGGAGACATAGAAGGACATGGAGACAGATAGAGACACACGGAGGGACATGGAGACATAGACACGTACAGAGGCACATAGAGACATCTAGAGACACAGAGAGACACATGGAAGCATATAGAGGCGCATACAGACACAGACACATAGAGGCACATAGAGACGCATGGGGACATCTAGAGGCACATAGAGATACATAAAGACACATAGAGGCACATAGAGAGAGACATATAGACCATCCATAGAGCATCCATCCGTAGAGCACACATTGAGCATCTGTAGAGCATCCACAGAGCACACATAGAGCACACATAGCATACATAGAGCATCTATCCATAGGGCACACATAGAGCATCCACAGAGCATCCATTCATAAGAGCATCCATACAGCACACATGGAGCATCCATCCATAGAGCACACATAGAACATCCATACAGCATCCTTAGAGCATCCATCCATACAGCACACATAGAACATCCATACAGCATCCTTAGAGCATCCATCCATAGAGCACCCATCCATAGAGCATCCATCCATAGAACACACATAGAGCATCCATCCATACAGCACCCATCCATAGGGCACACATAGAGCATCCATAGAGCATCCATCTATAAAACACCCACCCACAGAGCACACATAGGGCATCTGTAGAACACCCACAGAGCGCCCACAGAGCACACAAAGCCCCCCCCCACCATCACCCAGGACAAGCCAGAGCCCCCAGTGTCCCCTCAGCCCCTCCCAACCCCATCAGGAGTACCCCTTTAGGACCTCCCCAGGACTCTCCTGAGCTCCTCAGAGCCCCACAACCCTGCCCCAAGGAACCCCAAAATCCATCCAGAACCCCCCAGAACATGCTCAAACCCCCGGCTCCCCCCAGACCCTCAGCCCCCCCCCCTAGCCCCCCTGTACCCCCCTCCTATACCTGTAGACGGGCGCCTCGTCCCCGGAGCTGTTGTACTGGATCTGGAAGACGCGGACGCCGGGCACGTGGCGCTGCGGCAGCCACCGGATCCGCGCCGATGCCGCCGTCACCTCGGCCGCCACCACGCGCCGCTCTCCCGGCGCCCGTGTCTCATTGCCCCCGGCCTGCGCCATGTCCGAGGCACCCGGTCCCACTGCAGCAGCCCCACCAGCACCATCATCACCAGCGTCGCCGTGAGGCACCGGGAGCGGCAGAACTGCCACAGCCACGCGCGCAGCCGCCTCGCCGGCGGCGTTGGAGGCCACGCAGGTGAAGGCGCCGTGGTCCCCGAGCGTGGCCACCCGCAGCTCCAAGGTGCCATCGTGCCCCACAGCGCGGCGAGACCCATTCTGCACCAAGCGCCCATCCGGCCCCAGCCAATGCAGCGCCGGCGGCGGGTCCCCCCCGGCAGCGCACGCCAGCGTCAGTGGCTGCCCCTCGATGACAGCAGGCGGATGTGCGGCCGCCGCGGCGATGGCAGGCGCACTGCATGTCAGCTCCTCCTCGGGCACTGCCCACAGCAGGCGCCCGGCCAGCGGTGCCGGCGAGGCGCAGCTCTCCAGGCGATCTGGTTGCGCCAAGCGGCGCAGCCAAAGCAGCTCGCAGTTGCAATGGAGCGGGTTCCCCCCTGCTGCCAATGTGGGGCCCGGCGGCCCTGGTACCGGCGGCAGCGCGCGGAGCCGGTTGGCGGTGAGGTCCAGGCGCGCCAAGCGCGGCAGCCGGGCCACAGTGCCGGCAGGGATGCGCTCCAGGAGATTGTGGTCCAGCGTGAGCGTGGCCAAGCTGGCCATGGAGGCCACGGCGTCCCAGGGCAGCGCCGGGAGGTTGTTGTGGGACAGGTCCAGGTCCTCCACGGTGGCGGCGAAGGCGGCGAAGGCAGCCGGCTCGATGGCAGCCAGTTGGTTGTTGGCTAGGATGAGGTGGCGCAGGTTGGCCAGGCCACGGAGCTGTGCGCCGCTCAGCGCCGGCAGCCGGTTGCCGTCGAGGTGCAGGGCACGGAGGGCGCGGAGGTCGGCAAAGGCGCCAGGTGCCAGGCGGCGGAGGCCGTTGCGGGACAGCGTCAGGTGCACGAGGCTGCTCATGTTGGCGAAGTCGGAGCGGCCGACGGCGCCGATGAAGTTGTCGGCCAAGCGCAGCTCCACGGCGCCGCGGTCCAGCAGCGGCGGCACTGCCAGCAGCCCCGTGCGGGCGCACAGCAGTGTGGGGCTTGGTGCCGCCGCAGGGCACAGGCAGCGGGGGGGGCAGCGTGGTGGCCCCCCTGCCACTGCCCCCAGCACCACCAGCGGCACCAGCAGCTTCGCCATCCTGCGCCCTGCGGCGCCTGCAGGGAGAGCGGGATGGGGAGCGGGGTCAGGTGTGGGGTGGAGGGGGGGCAGGATGGGGCTCATTGGGCACAGGAGGGGCACAATGGGGCAGGATGGTGCTTGTGGGACGCAGGGGGGCAATGGTCAGGATGGAGCTCATGGGGCACAGGAGGGCAATGGCGCTGGATGGGGCTCATGAGGACCAATGGGGCAGCATGGGGCTCATGGGGCACAATGGGGCAGGATTAGGCTCATGGGGCACAGGAGGGGCAATGGGGCAGGATGGGGCTCGTGGGGTGCAGGGGGGGCAATGGGGCAGGATGGGTCTCATGGGGCGCAGGAGGGGTGATGGGGCCAAGCATCCCCATCCGCTCCTGTGTGATCCCGGGTGCCCCTGGGAGCTCCCACACCCAGGGGATCCCATGTGTTCCATGTTATCCCATGCATCCCAGGACGTCCTGGGAGATCCCGTGTAATCCCACATGATCCCACGTGATCCCGTGTGATCCCATGTCCCCGTATGTCCCATGGGATTGCATGTGTCCCCCTGTGACCTCTCACCTCCTCTCAAGGCTCCATCCTGGTCCCTTCTGGGCGTTGCCGTGGGGCCTGTGGGAGTAAATGGACCAGTACAGACCAATACAGACCAGTATGGACCAGTATGGAGCAGTATGGACCCACCAGTACAGACCAGTGAAGACCAGTATGGTCCAGCATGGAGCAGTATGGACTAGTACAGACCCACCAGTACAGACCAGTATGGACCCACCAGTACACACCAGTACACACCAGTACAGACTAATATGGACCCACCAGTACACACCAGTGCAGACTAATATGGACCCACCAGTACAGACCAGAACGGACTAGTATGGACCCACCAGTACAGAGCAGTATGGACCAATATGGACCCACCAGTACAGACCAAAATGGACCAGTCCAGCCCAATATGGCTCCATGCACCTCAGTACAGCTCAGTCCAGCCCAGTACAACCCAGTCCAGCCCAGTATCACCTAGTAATACTCTTCATGGCACATTACATTCTAACAAGGCCCAGCACAGCCTAGTACAGCCTAGTACAGCCCAGTGCAGCCCAGTATGGCCCCGTACAGCCCAGCACGGAGGCGTACAGTCCGGTAAGGGAGTGCATGGCTCAGTAAGGCCCGGTACAGCCCCAGTACAAGAGTACACAGCCTAGTATGGCCCAGTATGAAAGCACATGGCCCAGTACAGCCCATTATCGCCCAGTACAGCCCATTATGGCCCAGTACCGCCCAGTGCAGCCCAGTACAGCCCATTATGGCCCAGCGCAGCCCAGTACGGCCCAGTGCAGCCCAGTGCAGGCCATTATGGCCCAGTACAGCCCAGTACAGTCCAGTACAGCCCAGTGCAGCCCAGTACAGCCCATTATGGCCCAGCGCAGCCCCATTTCCACCTCCCCGTACCTGGGGTTCAGCCCACGGACGTTCCCATCGCGGCTCCGGGGTGGGGGAGGAACGGGCCCGGTTCAGGCCCCGCCCCGCGGGGGGACCATGGCCGGGATGGGGGGAACCCGGATACCGGGATCGGGGTGGGGGAACAGGGATGCAGGGATGGGGGGCACCGGGATACCGGGGTATGGGGGGGGGGGGGGCACCGGGATATCGGGATTGGGATAGAGGGGAACCGGAATACAGGGATCAGGATGGGGATGGAGAGGGGGGCACCGGGATACAGGGATGGGGATGCTGGGGTGGGGGCCAGCGGGGGTTACCGGAGCGTACCGGGATGCAGGGATGGGGACCGGGATGCTGAGGGGGGCACCGGGATGCCGGCACTGGGATGCCGGGGGGATACCGGGGGTCGGGATCGTGGCGGGGGATGCCGGGATCGGGGCACCGGGATGCAGGGATGGGCACCGGGATGCGGGGCTGGGGAGGGGGGGGGGGGAGGGGGTACCGGGATCGGGTGCTGAGGAGCGGGGGGCACCGGGTGTTACCGGGGGGTCCCCGCGGGTCCCGGTGCAGCCCCGCGCCCGCCGATCCAGGCCGCCGCCGCCGCCGCTGCTGGAGCCGCAGAAGCCGCCGGGGCGGGGCCGGGAGGCGGAGCCGCGGACGCGGCGGGGCCCGGAGCTACCGGTACCTCGGGCCGATAGCGGGGCTGGGGCCCGCCGGGGACAATGGGGGACAATGGCATGAACTGGGGGCACTGGGGGATACTGGGGGCCTGGGCTAGAGTGTACTGGAGGACCCTGGGAAGCACTGGGGACATGGACTGGGAGCACTGAGGACCCTGGGGATACTGGGGTCATGGACTGGGGACACTGGGGTTCACTGTGGGACACTGGGGCTGCACTGGGAGCCACTGGGCCACTGCAGTTACACTGGGGACACTGGGGGACCTGGACTGGGAACACAGGGGCTGCACTGGGGCTGTACTGGGGACACTGGGGCTATACTGGGGACACTGGATCCGCATTGGGGCTATACTGGAGAGCCTGCAGACGCATTGGGGTTATGCTGGGGACACTGGCGCTACAGTGGGGACACTGGGGCCGCAAAGAGCCTATACTAGCGGCACTGGGGCTATACTGGGTTATACTGGGGACACTGGGTTATACTGGGGACACTGGGGGTATACTGGGGACACTGGGGCTCTACCGGGTTATACTGGGGCTATACCGGCTGACACTGGGGACACTGGGGATATACTGGGGACACTGGGGCTATACTGGGATATACTGGGTGATACTGGGGACACGGGCTCACTCTGTGGCCCTGCTCCCCGCAGCAGGGGGCGCCACAGCCCCGCCCGCACAGACCACGCCCCTTCCGCTAAGGCCCGCCCTCCCCGCGAGGCAGGGGCGGAGCCAACCCAGGAGAGGGAGTAGCCTCGGCCCAGGAAGAGGCGTGTCCGTCGCAAAGGGGCGTGTCCCTCCCAGCCTCCCAACCACCTCCTCCGTGACCCCTGATTGACATCTCGCCATCCAATCAGCGCCCGGAGACCCTCACGCCGCGCTCTCCCATTGGCCGTTCCCGTGCGTGCGGCGGAAGGAGCCTGGGTGGCATCGCCGGGCGCAGGCGCGGTGACGTAGTCGCGCACTTACGCGCTGACGTTGACGGCGGCGGCGGCGGGTGAGCGGCGGCCCCGGGGCACGATCGCGGCCTCGGCCCCGGCTCCCCCCGCGCTGGGCCCGGCCCTTCCCGCGGCCTCCGCCCTCCCGGGCCCCGGCAGTAGCCGCCGCCATCGCCGCCATGTGAGGGCCGGGCCCGGGTCCGCCCCTCCGCGGTAACCGGTGCCGCCGGGGGCCCCCCGTGATGATGTTCCGGGACCAGGTGGGGATCGTGGCGGGGTGGTTCAAGGCGTGGAACGAGTGCGAGCAGACCGTGGCGCTGCTCTCGCTGC